>NC_142520.1:38407377-38684877 GCF_964205215.1 Stylophora pistillata
GAAGAATACATCGGAGATGGACAGTCATGCCAAGGTACGAGCGAATAATGAATCAGAAATATGACTTCGATCGCACGCTACATCATAGTAGCCTTAGCATTAAACAAAGCATCGTTAGCAGGAACTATTATCCCATTAAGTGCTATGTGCTGCATTTTAAGCAGCCTTACCCATGCATGTTTAACCAAGGGTTCACCATGATCTACATTTTGCCTGTTTCAGAGCCATTATAGTGGTGGGTTAAAAATAATTGTGATGAAATGTTCGTTTACAATATCTAACTCGTAAAACACAAAAAGGAGAAACCATTGTTTTATCTTTTGCAATGATTAATACAATCGCACGACTGAGATTCTTTGTCCACTTTAAAGCAACAAAAATGAAAAAAGTGCAAAATATATTAGTGGTGTCTCAAATATTGACGAATGTAAAGGAAATCACTCTTGTCACCTTAATGCTACCTACGCGAACGGCAACGGATCGTACGTTTTTACTTGTAAGCCCGAATGTACTGGAAATGGACGCAATTGTACAGGTATTTAATGTATTACATTTGTGAACCATCACATTCGAGAGAAAAGTAATACCATACGTGCCCAAAGTGTATACTTATCATATCATACTTTCCAGATAGAAAAGGAAACACATGTGGGCCTGTTGGTGTGGCAGACAACAACACAATTCCAGATGCCAGAATGTCAGCAAGCAGTGTGTTTTTTATCAAAGGTGATCTTTATGCTTCATACCTCGGCCGACTGAATGAAACCAGGGGACGAGGAGGGTGGTCTCCTAAGACTAAATCTGATAGAACCGACTACCTTCAAGTAGATATGGGTTCAGTGCTGTCTGTTTGTGCTGTGGCTACTCAAGGAGGAGAGGAAATTTTGGAATGGACTACCAGCTATAAACTGCGCCTATCCATTGACGGTTCAACTTGGAACACCTACGAGGAGACGAATAAGACAAAGGTTTGGAAGTACCAGTAAATAAAGCGTTGATTTGATCAACAACTATTAGTAATGGTTATAGGGCAAGGGGAATCCAACTTGGTCCGTTAATAACGTGGGTGAGTTACAACATTGTATCACTGCAAGCAAGAGTGTGAATTGCTGTTTTCACGAGTACAGTATGCATATGGTTATTTTACGGTGGGACAGAAAGTCATGTGACCAGTGAACCAGAAATATTGCACAGTTGGAGAAACAAAATAGCCATCTGTTAAATGCATTAAAAAAGAACCACATGTCTAAAAGGTTTGGAAAGCACTACAATTGACATTTTTTAGTAAAAATCAAAGAGTTTGTGGCGAATACGGATAGTTTGCAAGCAGATATAAAGCTAAGGAATTCGTGCCATCTTTAACATTTTCTATGAGTATAGGAGGGTGTATAAACGAGCGATCAAAACAAGAAAAGTGACAGAAAATTTTACTCCGTTTAGAAGATTCCGGCCGCAACAAAAAAGCACAACATTATGTTAATGATGTGAGCTGTTGAGACATGGTCAGATGCCCCCTCCATCCCCTCCCTTCCCTCCTTCACCTACAAGTACCTCCTTGTTTAAATGGACTTTAGAACTGGTGGACTACAACAAGGTGCTCAGTTTCTTTCTTTTTTTTTTTGTCGGTTTTCTTTATTCCAGGTCTTTCAAGGAAACTCAGATAGAACAAGCATCGTGAGGCATTCACTTAGACCTGACTTCAAAGCCAGATATGTTCGGTTTTATCCTGTCTCACACCATAACCATCCTTGTTTGAGGGTGGAAATATACGTGCTTAAGTAATGCATGAAAGATTTCTATTGGAAAAAAAGTATGTACGCATGGTGCACAGTAGGAAAATAAACATCACCAAAAAACTAAAAAAACTTTTTAAATCTAATCTCTACACACCTTTCGCTGCAGCATAATAAAACAGTTACACAGGATAAACGTGAAGTGGAAAAGGTATTCCAGAACTGTGTTGAAAGTTGTGTTTAGTCACTGTCGCTTATTCATTCTGCATTATCGTTGCTATCGGTGTGAGTTTTCTCAATTTTCCGATAAGTTGATAGCTTATGCAAACAATATCAGAAGATACAGAGGAATCGAGAGTAAGCGCGAATACCTGCAACTTAAAGGCGGAGTAGTCAGTCCAGCCAATAACAAAACAGATCTGTGGCAGAGCAACGCCATCTTGGAGCATTAATGTATCAACAACAGTGCTCTAATACATATCAGTAACAAGTCACTCTACCACAACATTAGCGACGGGTAGCTATTCAAACGTCGTTGCCTGATGAAAACAAGCAGCACTTAAGCATTGGTAGAGACGCAATTTGCCCTGGATAGCATGTCTCCACAAATAATATATGATCTTTATAATGAGAAAAAAGGTTGCACTTAACGTTCATTTACTATCTAAGATCAGCTTTTCGAAGCACTTGGTAATAATTAATGAATTAAAACGTATCAGATGACATGCGTAATTCCCATGGAGAAAGGTAGAGGGTGGTGCTATATATGCTAATTAATATGTACTTTGAAAGGTTTTGCACCATTTCGTCTGGAATCACTTGTGATGATTATCTTAGAAATAGAAATATCGCAACAAACGAAAACCGAGAACAACTTTCAAACTAAGTTAAGTTATAACTTTTGCAGGGATAACTCTTGGGTCGACAATTATAAATAATGTCAAATAAGATAATAAAAAGAAAAACGACCAAAGAAGAAACAAACAAGGGAGAAAAAAAAAAAAAAGAAAATACGAACCGCCTCCCGGTTAGCTCAATGGGTAGAGCGCCGGACTGTTGTGCGGGAGGTCGTGAGTTCAAATCCGGCCGGACCAACACGCAGGGTCTTTAAATAACTGAGAAGAAAGTGCTGCTTTTGTAATAATATCTGCAAATGGTTAGACTTTCTAGTCTTCTCGGATAGGGACGATAAATGGAGGTCCCGTCTCACAAGGCCCTTGTATGTGATAAAAAAATTTGTGGGACGTTAAAGAACTCACACACTGTTCGAAATGAGTAGGGCACGTAGTGCCTGGTGTTGTGGTCTATCTTTGTGTAGTGTCTATCAAATTGATTGGGGGGTACTGCGCCTTTGAATATTGTATAGAATGGGCGCAATATAAATAAGGAATTCATTCATCAACCCCCGGCCTGAAACCTAATGTTTCTTTTAGCAACAACGGCACTGCATAGTAGCATGCAAATTGAATTAGAAATCTTCAGATCTATCAGTAATTTAATCATTATGATTGGTAGCTAATTCTCAAATCGCCAACACAAGAAATTAGATTTAATTCACTTCAAATCTTCATGAAAATGAACCTTACATGATGCAGGCCAGAGAAATCGGGATAAAACTGTGCATAATTTGGGAACACTCAGAACCTGATGCGATTGTAATTTAGAATAGTAGTCTGTTTTAAAACGATGATCTTTCAAGCTGGGTTGATCTTGAATATCGCTGTTAGAAAATATACCACTAGAGCATAGATGTATTAAAACACTAAAGGTAATGTTAGTTTCTTCAAGTTGCTTTTGTGTTGCACATAGGTCAATATAAGTAACATAAGTATTGTTAACAATGCTAGTTTTTTTTGTATATTTTAGATTAAAAACCTATTAAAGAGAATTACTGGACTTTATCAGGAATCATCGTGGAATATAAACTTTATATATAACTTTAATTTTTTCAGTTTTGCGTCGAAATTGATTGTTACCCATTACAGGTCAAAGTTGAATCCTCATGACGAGCTTTGCTCTGGATAAAAAATCCTCACCGGGAAAGTCTAAAATGATCCATAGGTCTGTCAAGGTAAAGCGGGAGGACTCCACGAGCAAGTGAAGGAGAGGCGTTTAGCTTCAAATGTGAAATTAATTAAAGTTAACAATGAAAATATTTCCAGGCGCGAGGATCCATGCTGCTTGTGCGTTAACAGTGTTAAATTAGGACTCTCTCGCACAAATTTCACTGTTGTATAATGATTCGGTGGCGGGAACGGCCCAGCTAAGCCTAGATGTGTCATGACATTTGAGGATGGCCTGATTATACCGCGAAACGTGACTACCAAGTAACGTGCGTTGTACCCGGCATGTTTTAACCGTGATCTATAGGCTTGGGACACAAAAAGGGCTCTTATCTGTTCTGCTAAGACAATGCCAAAGTTAAATTGAGACAGCTAAATACTCTGATCAGACCTTTGACTCTGAGTCACGGACCAGTCAGCATGGAGGCCGGTGAGCTGCTCGGCAAGGAACTTGTTTTCATTCAGGATATTAAAGTGGCTGAAGTTACTTTTATGATTATCTTTAATAAATTAAAGAAATCGAAATCCGCTACAACAACAACATTGACTTTATTTTTTTTTCTTTAAATTAAAGAAATAAAGGCTTTTGTAGCCCGCAGTTAGCAAAGCTATTCTAGGCTGGCTACCTAAACAGACACTGTATAGGCTCTCACACATACACACACACACACACACACACACACACACACACACACACACACGCACGCACGCACACACACACGCAACAATGAAATATATAAAATGCGCAAATAAAAATAAATAATAAATAATAGTAGTGATAATCATGTTAAAGGTTTTAACTGGGCCAGTCACACAAGGGAGTTTTTAACAGGTCAAAGAGAAAGCCAATCAGTTGAAATACAAATATAAGCTAGAAAGGTCAAGGTAGCGCAAGTCAACATTCATCTCCTCAATTTCAAGAATTTTCCAAAAGCAAGTGAGTTAGCTCACGTTTAAAAGGTGCTTTCCTTGGCTTACGAATTTCAGGGGGGGTGCCATTTTATATTTTCGCACCAACTCTGGAAAAGGAAAACAACTGATGATTTGTTCTCGCCTGTTTTATATAAAAGCTTCCAGCTACTGAGAAACGAGTAGAGTAGGAATGAACCTGTTCAGAGTGAGTAAAAAGTTCAGAAATATTGGGAGAAACACAGCGATTTTTGATGTCATGTAACAGAGAGGCAACCGATTTGAAGTAAAGCATTTTTATCGGTAGAATTCCCGAACTACTAAAAAGAGGAGCACTGTGAGATGTATAATCGGAAAAGTACATTAGACGAAGAACCCGCTTTTGTAAAATGACGATTTTCTTTAGATGAGTATTCGCGGCTTGGCCCCAAGCAACGAGACCATAGGAAATATACGGTTCAATGAGCGAGCGGTAAATGTTTATAAGAGTAGTGAGCGGTACCAAGTGTCTTAGCCTTGCAACAAAGCCGATACCTTTGCTTATTTTCATGGAAATGTAGTTAATATGGTGCTTCCAGGAGAGATTAATGTCAATTAGAACACCTAGGTATTTAACATATGTCTTACGTTCAAGAGATACCAATTGTTCCGAGTTATTATCAAGTATTTTAAGGTTTACTTCTCGGTATAGTTTGTGTTGATAAGGATGAGAAATAACGAAATTAGATTTAGATACGTTAAGAGATAATTTATTTGAATTCAGCCATTCACACAGCTTTAATAACTCTTCATTGACGATAACTTCAAGTTTGTTTAGATCTTTTTCTGCATATAGTAAATTGGTATCATTAGCAAATAGGTAAAAGTCAAACTTTTTAGAGGAACGATGCATGCCATTGACATAAATTAAGAAAAGAAGCAAACCAAGTACAGAACCTTGAGGGACTCCACCCACTATTCTCTCTTTGCTAGAGACAACAGAACCGCTTTGGGTTGATCGCATCCTGACAGACAAGTATGACGACAACCAGTCATTAATCAATCCTCTAATTCCATAGTGGCGAAATTTATTTAACAAAATCGAATGATCAACCGGGTCGAAGGCCTTTTTCAAGTCAATGAAAGTGCCACAGGAATATAATTTTTTATCAATGTTGTTTTGAATTGTATTTAGAATATCTAGAATTGCATGTTGAGTTGAGCAGTTCTCTCTAAATCCATATTGCGATGTGAAAAAATATATCATTCTTATTTATAAAAGATTTTAGGCGTTTGTACATTAGCTTTTCGAAAATTAGATTAAACACGGACAGTAACGATACTGGGCGATAATTGTTTGAGTCAGTTTCATCACCCGCTTTATAAATTGGAATTACTATAGCGTGCTTTAATTTGTGGGGATAGATACCAGTTGAAATGGACATGTTCATTAGTTCAGCTAGGGTATGAGATTTAGCTTGATGTGCGGACTTCAAAAGACGAACTGGACATGAATAAAGTCCGTAGGCTTTTTTTGATGGAGTACTCAAAATTTCCATTTCAATTTCAGTAAAAGTGACAGGGTCAAAGAAGAAAGAATTGGTGTAATTTGAATTCCCTTGGTAATCCTTAAAGTCCCTGGTGGATAATGGTATGCTATTTGCAAGTTTAGGTCCGATGGATGCGAAATGATAATTCAATGCATTAGCCATTTCTGACTGGTTTTGTGTTGTACCCCGGTTGTCTGGAAGCTGGGGCGATAATACGAGCTTAGTCTTTTTGTGCTTATTAATTAAAGTGTTAATCCCCTCCCAAGTTTTTTTCATATTATTTAGGTTTCTACTAAAATAGGATTGATAGTAAAGTCTTTTACTTTGGCGAGTAAGGCTTAAAATTGTGTTCCTGTACAGCTTGTATGTAGCCATGTCACCAGAGTAAAAGAGATCGTTCTTTATTTTTATTGATCTACGTAAACCTCTAGTTATCCACGGTTTAGATAGTTGCTTGGCTTTGCGTTTTAATAGAATTTTGAGAGGAGCATGTCCATTAACAAGTTTATTCAATTTGTTGTAGAACGAAGAAAAGCGTTTGTCAAGAGAGCCATTAGAGATCAAACCGGTCCAGTCAGTTTGAGAAATATCACTAATAAAGTTTTCTTCCGAAAATCTCGAATAGTCACGGATTTTAGTCCCCTGATAGCGAGATTTTAAAGATGAAGAATGGATGATGCAAAATTGAGAGTAGTGGTCACTTATATCTGAGACAATGTTGCCGCTGGAGAGTTTAAAGCCAATTCTGTTAACAAGAATATTGTCAATAAGTGTGGCAGAATTATTATGGACTCTTGTAGGCTTGTCAATTGCTGGAAAAAAAAGGAGTAACTTTGCAGGGATAGCAGAAAGTTATGAGAAAAATCACAGTTTTCAGATTTGAGGAGATCAATGTTGAAGTCGCCCATGACATATATCGGTTTATTAGTAGAGCTTAGTCTTTCTATTGTCATATCGAAATACGATTGAAATTGTTCAGGAGAAGTATGTTGCCGATAGATTACACCACATATAACATTTTCACCATTTAAAAACTCGAGTTCAATCCATGAGGCCTGGTAAGCCTCGTTAGAGGTTTTTTCGAGGACTGTGTAATTTAAACTGGCGTCAACATACATACCGACACCTCCACAAGAAAGAGGAGTTGGCAACTGTTCGAATTGGTAATTAGGTATAGGTGGATTAAAGTCTATTCTGGCCGAATTTGTAATTTGTAATTAATTGCTGCAGGGGAATTTGTGCGAAGAGGCACAGGTTCAAAACTGTTTCATTCTACTTTTGCATGATAACCTGTGGAACTTTCGTTAATGGGCGGCAATTACTCTCGGCAGGTGAGTGATCATAAATATTTAAATCGATGTTCTTAAAAGAACCTGAGCACTTGAGAATTCTTCTTGCCTTCCTCCTCGACAAGAAATATTAAGGGCGAAGTGCGACATATCATTGATTCATAAGAAAGTATAACTCTTCATGATTAATTAAATTTACAAAAGAAAAGAGAGTACATTTTATTGCGCCCAGGACACGCCATATTAGCTTACAAAACAATGAGGAAGAGCCGGGTTTTGAGCACGAAAGCCTGGGCCGAGTTTCTATAAGCGCGATTACTGCAGAGTATAACTGCCAATCAGAGGGCCTCAAAGGGGCGATAGCTTTCACAGTTGACGGTTACGATTTGGGCCATTTTACAACCAACAGTTAATATCATTCTATTATTGTCACTAGAAGTCTTTTTTGCAGTTAATTTCTTTTTACGACGAACGTTTACAATTTGTCAATTTCTACGCCTATTGGCCGAATTGGTTAGCCGTTTTACGCTGTATCGGTTAGCCCCATTAAAGGTAGATATCTTAAAACTCCAACAATCCCTCAGGAAAAGCCACTTAGTGTCCTCAAGCATGAAAAACGCAAATGACTAAGGAGTCATCGACTTTCCGGCAAGTTTGCATCTGGTTGCAATTGGTTAAAAGAGAAATCAATGAAATTCTCGATCACTTAAGCTCACCATATGAAATTTCCTTTATGTCACCGACGTTCACAGGCTGGCGATATTAAAAATACAGGTGCCACCTTAATTTAAATTGAAATTCATCTTTTTCAGTGGAGAAGTCCAATTGCTGATGTGTGAAGAAGAACAAGATACATCAAACATACAATTGATCTGCGCACAATTTACCTGAATAAGAGGTTTAGTGACGAATAAATGTCAAAATGAATCCAATAAGGGATTGCCGTGGTTGTAAAAATTGGGGGCAGAGTCTCTCATATCTTCGTTGTGCTTTACAATGAGATTCTAACTTCACTAGCATAGAGCGAATTGCACCATTTCTTTTTGTCTCTTGGATTTACGTCCACGCATGCTCACTTCGAATTACTATCATAGACCATCATGATATTCAAGATTTTTACAAAGTGACGCTCTGTTATGAGCAAGCTTGAACTTCTCTCTCTTTACTCAAGTCTCTTTCGAACCGCTTCTTGAGGTGTCACGCCTCTGGGCGATGCGAGACATCTTGAGGAATGGCAGCGAAGAACCTAATCTCTTTTGAGCATGCGGTGTTGATTTTCTCGTAAAGTCGATTCGAGTGCCCCTATCCTATTCTATCTTACCCTGCTCCCCTGGGGGAAACACCAGCGTGGTTTCCGTAAAAAGAGTAGGTTTGTTTCGAGTGCCCCTTTTCCTATTTTATCCCTCCTACTCCTTTGGGGCAAGCACTGGCGTGAGAGCTCAAAATTATGTCTATATGCGCTGATCGTTTCCGCCTAGAGGAGGAGAAAACAATAGACGTAAACTTTAATTTGCTTCCTATTACGGCTTTGTTCCTTATCAGCCCTGAAAAGAACATGGGCTGTAGTATTTTTACAGCTTCCTATTTATTTGGTAACAGATATGTTTAAAAAGAATCAAATGCGGTTCAGCCCAGCGAAAAGAATAAAGGAAAATATAGTATTTTGATGTACTAGGCAGGCACACCAGTTTCCTCTTGTAAAAATTTTGTCTTTTGGCCCTCGATTGTCGTTTTTGTTTGTAATTTAAGGCGGAAGAATTATTTTTAAAACAGAATTTTGTTTTTTAAATCGATTGGTCAGTGCGCGTTTTTCTTTGAGGAGATCTAGACTTGGATCAAAGAATGTCATGCGACTTAAAAGGGATCGGTTTGTTTTTCTCCTTTGAAGTGCTTTGCGTGATGCAGAATGTGAGTAGACGTATGAATATTGTAAACGATCTCCAATCGTTTTTCGGCGAGGGTGGGTTCTGCATACATTGCCACTTAAAATGCCATACCTTTTTCTGTTCAGTTGTAAGCGATTGTGACAGTCTCCGCTACGCCTGAGGGCAAATAATCCATCAGCAAAATTTAATTAATGAGATAAATCAACCAATTCCTCAATCACAATTCCTCAACCATGTACTGGTGCTAGCGAGTGCAACCAAACGCCAGTCAAATTGTAATGAACAATTTCCCACCACTGACGTGCTGTTAACCCGACAGAAGATAAAGGTATTATGTTACCAATTTAATTTGGTAAAACTTTGCTCGACAACCTTCCTTCCAAAGGTTCTCCCATCGAAAAACAAATTGTCGCCCATTTTTTATCCTTTATTAAACGAAGGGATAGAGAGAGATAGAGAGAGAAAGAGAGAGAGAGAGAGAGAGAGAGAGAGAGAGAGAGAGAGAGAGAGAGAGAGAGAGAGAGAGAGAGAGAGAGAGAGAGAGAGAGAGAGAGAGAGAGAGAGAGAGAGAGAGAGAGAGAGAGGGAGAGAGAGAGAGAGAGAGAGAGAGAGAGAGAGAGAGAGAGAGAGAGAGAGAGAGAGAGAGAGAAGAGAGAGAGAGAGAGAGTCCGATTCGAGTGGGTATTTGCTACATTGATTGCGTATTTGCTACCGTAGCAACTACCCACTGAGTATTTGCTACGGTAGCAAATACCCACTAGTGCGTATTTGCTACCATTGATGGGTATTTGCTACCGTAGCAACTACCCACTGAGTGTTTGCTACGGTAGCAAATACCCGCTAGTGCGTATTTGCCACCATTAATGAGTATTTGCTACGGTAACAAATACTCAGTAGGTAGTTGAGTATTTGCAACGGTAGTAAATACTCAAATTAAATTCTAACTACTACCAAACTGCTCAATACCTGAAAAACACACATCTACGTCGTTTTATCGTATTTCTATTTTAAATGGATAGTTTGCCCTCTTCTCGGTGCCCCTGTGTCCATGTTAATTGTATACGTCCTACGTTTTAGTTCCTCTGAGAGTGTTCTATCCTTTACGGTTGTAAACGCACGATTTAACAATAAGCTTCTAGAAACATGAAAGTTTAATGAAAAGGTTGATAACGTGCACATTTCAAAGCTATAACGCGGAGTCTTATTTTGCTCTGAAATGCTCTCCACTACACTAAAATACTCTGAACTGTTAAAGAATGTCAACTAGAGGTTAATCCTTGGAAAAGGTGTGCGCGAGATGGTTTTGCACGAGTTGAGAAGTATCAAGCCGGGTTAAACGTTCCAACTTTCTTCGATAAAATTTGTTGATCTGACATTATTGGGGCGTTAAACATCCATGTTTGTTCAACATTAATTGTTGGACGAACGTTTCATAAGTTCTCAAACATTAGTCCTACAAAAAATGTTGGACAAGCATATATGCTAAATGCTTTAACATTATTGAGTCAACAAGTCTTCGATGACAATGTTGGAACGTTTAGCAGGGGCCTCAGAAAAAGAATGAGGGTGCGAAAAGAACGAGAGAGTTTTCTGAAAAATTTTAACGAGTGAAATATTGAGAATCGTACAAGATTAGTTCGTGCCATAATAAACCGTCCGCATTGTCACCTCAAAGCGCAAAGGTGGTAGATGGTTGAAGTAAAATAAGCAAATAATTTGAAACGTGATCGTCAGATCGAAGAAATCGCAATGGAGATAAACGATTATTTCTCAAGAACAAAGACTTACAGTCACAGGTAGCGTCGCAACTAAAAAAATTCTTAAATATTTTCTAAGCAGTGCAATGCATTGTATGCTGAGCTGTTCACAACTATCAAATGTTACTCAGCAGTGCGCCATACTGTACAGACTGCACTTACAGAACATCTGAACTGAGTAACAACACCGAACTGGGAAAAAACTCTTAAATATTACTATATAGGGCGCTACACTGTACTATTCAGTGTATTGTTGTTCGGTACAGTGAAGTACACTGCATAGTAAGATTAAATGTTACTATGCAGTCCTTTGCATTGTGCTCAAGAACACGACACTGAACTGTTGGAACTGCTAAATCTTACTGTGCAGTGGGCTGCACTGTACACTGAACTGTTGAAAACTGTTACATGGTACTATGCAGTAGGCTGCACTGTACATTTGACGCCAAAACTATGAGAACTTTTCTCGTATGAAAGTAGTTCTACTTTATGGATTCTTATTTTAGCGTTCACGAATATAAAAAAAAAAAATCACTACGAGGTGGGTAACATGTGGTTAGCCTGCAGAAAGTCAGGTATAAGTTTAAGATACATTTCGGCTCCTACTGAATTTGGATATAACGACGCTCCAATTTCAACTAAATAGCGCTCCACGGTTTTTGAAGTTGTTTTTTCAAGAAGATCGAGATATTGTTGTTCTTATCAGTAAGCGTTTGAAATTCTAGTCGGTTTTTAGTAAAATGATTTATTTGGTCGTTCTCGTTCATATATGTATAGTTGCAATATTCTATCGATTTTGTTAAGAAATCATCTTTTCACAATGGTAAAGGAAATAGAAGTTCATAAAAAACGGGAAACCCTATAAGTGAAAGGGATAACAATTATGATGATTACATGTAATAATATCTGACTAAGAGTTAAAGGACTGGAACTGTTTTCTTCAGATAATTTCAATTCTATTCTTAGATTTCAACTTGAATTTCGTTTCAAAAATCAGTTGCGTTTAATCCCAATGATATATCAATTTGTATGACGTAAAGTAGCTAACGAATACATTGTTACTGGTGTTATTGTTGTTGCAGTCCTGTGTTTGTTGTTTCTCCCTAGCCCAGCTTGGGAATACCCTTACCTAGGAAGATAAATGCCCAATACCCATGTTGGTTGAAGACTGCGTTCGTTTGTTGGTATAACTAAGGGAATAGTTGGTGTTTATCATTTAAAAAGGGACCCTTCGATTACTATCAGCCTGTAAAATCAGCCCTAAAATACAAGCTTTCTACGACTATCTTTTCTTAATACTTTATTGCTTAATGTATCTTAAAGGAAACAAGTTCGTTAGATACGACTCTCTGTGGCCCTGTTTTTCTGCACTTGCTAAATGCTATCTAAAGTATAGTACGTAGCAAATAAAGACCATAACGAAATGTAAAGAGTGAATGAATCAAGCATCAGGCGAAAAACAAGTATTTGTGAATGAAGCAGTACGTTATTATTAAGTGTTGCAGTCATACAGGAAAAAGAACTCATGAACTATATGTGTTCATCTGAAACTGGGTGTGTTGGAAACTAGGCTAAGGCCTGAAACTAAGCCCGCATTGGAACTGACTTACACACAAGAATTTAAAACTGAACTAGGAGTACACTGCATACAAAACTAAACTCACATTCTAACTGAGCAATATTCACATTTAAAACTGAACTAGGCATGGACTGATGAAGCTCATATGATATTAAAATAATAATAATAATAGTATGGTATTTATATCACTATCTAGCGCTATTTCTATCACTATCCAATAGCGCTGTACAGTAATTTTATAAATCGGACCGATAAGATTAAAAAACCATAAAAATCTCTAAAACATGAGTAAAAGAAAGTAGCTAATAAGGTAGTCTGTAATAATGAGGGTAAAAACTTGAAACTTATATTGAAATTAACTAATTTCCTAGCCAATTAACCAGCTCACCAACTAATCAACTAATTTACTAGTTAACTGGGTTATGCACACAAAAAACTAAGTTTGCATTGTAATTGAGTTGTAAGCTCATTTAAAACTTAACTTGATACACCCTAGAGACAAACTAAACTCACATTGTAATATATGATTTATGCAAGTAGTTAAAACGGAACTTGGTTGACACAGTAAACAAAACTAAGCCCACGTTGTAGCTAAGTTTTACATGCATTTAAAATTAAAATCAAGGGTATATTAGAAACAACACTAAGTTTACATTATAACAGAGTAATGCCTACCTTTGAAACTGAACAAGGCGTATACCAGAATGACTTAGATCCCGACGTATCTTAGTAATGTGTACAATTAACACTGAACTTAGCGCACATTGGAAGTAAAACTAAGCTTGCATTGTTAGAGAGTTATGTGTGTATTTTAAACTGGACTAGGTGCATACTGGATACAAAAACTAGCCCACACTGTAACAGAGTTATGCACGCATTAAAAACTGATCACAATAGAGACAAAAGTAAACTTGTATTGTGACAAAGCTATGCGTACCGCTTAAAACTCAACTAAACTAAGCATAAACTAGACAGAATACCAAGCTCATATTGTAAGTGAGGTACGAGTCCATCTAAAGCTATATCACACATAGACTGGAAATAGGCTAAAGTCACAATGTGAGTTATTTTCGCGCATATAGAACAGAACAAGGCTTTTACAAAAAGGCAACTAAACTTGTATGAATAGAGTCGTACGGGCATTTAAAACTGAACTAAGTTTAAACATGAATGAAAACTAAGATTACATTGTAACAAAGCTTTGCGCGATTTAAAATTCAATTAGTTAATATAAGTTAACGTTAGGTCTACACTAGAAAAAAGAATAAGGTTCACATTCCAACAGAGTTATAAATGCAGTAAAAGCAGAACAAGGGTAACACTGGAAAAAATTTGTCCCTTTCAGATTTGAATAAGGATTGATTGCTGATGCATGTTATGCTATCTAAAGTAACACTTGAAGGAAATTTTTCACACCACAATAAGCGCTCGTAATCGTTCAAACTACCTACGTAAAGTGCAGCGTTTATAAGATTAAGATGCTATCATGATTTAACTAACATAAACATAACAAAATCCTTTCCACAACACTTTTAATTGCTTAATATTTCAGCCATTTGGAAACGAAACTATTTCTTAGAAAAATGCGCGTGTACGCTTTTTTAAATTGAAAAATACAGAGGGATAGATTGTTCTCAAGCAATACCCAAATAGTTCCTTAAAACTTAATCTTTTACCAAAGAAAATGTTTCTCTGGAGCAAAAGAAGTAGAAATGGGTATTTGCTATATAAAGTGGGTACTTGCTACGTTAAATGGTTATTTGCTACGGAGTGGTTTTTGTGCAATAAAATCTTTTAATTGTGACATATAATTGAAAAACAGGTTTAACATGTTTTCTTTCACAAGCGCAGAACTTTCCTTCCATAAAAACGAATTTAAAGTAAAATATAATGATTTTATGAAGAAAAAAGATAATTGACCTTCTCAAAAAATCTGTCTTGTTAAGTCAAGTTGATACTATATGTGGGAACGCAGTTTTGTTCTAAAATTAAGATGGTGTAGAAAGTAAAATATTCCGGATCCCAGAGGGGTTTTACGGCAATAAAAAAGAACTTGAAGACCTTTAAAGTCCGTCAAAATTTTTTATTTTCGTGATTTTTTCGATATGTGTACCAAAGATTGAGTATTTGCTACATTGGTCGTGTTTAGATTGATATACTGACTAAAGATTTCGTATTGGTCGGTAACTTTGAACAGAAGTATTCTAAGTGAAAAATAGACTGATATATTCCACTGTAAAAACGGGAAAATATTGGAAAATTTTATATCAAAAAAAGAAGAGGAGAAAAGGTAGCAGATACTCAGCCTTGAATCTGGAGAGAGAGAGGGAGAGAGCGTTTTCCTCATAGAAGCTCAGTCTAAAGCCTAGCGAGATGAAATAATAATCATTAAGCTTACTTTTCAAGCAGTTTCTGCTCACCACAGGCATAGAAAATGATCGGGTAACAGTGTGGAGAATTGGAATGTTAATCTAGAGGTTAATATTGAACTCGACAGGCCGCGCTTTAAGGCAAGATTCTTGTGTCTATTTCAGTATCCATTATTACCCTATGGGTATGGAAATTTAGAATTCTAAAATATGGATTTTTAATGGCTCAATTCCCCCGTGTGTTGACTTTTGATGTCAACGTGACAGAAAGGAAGTTAATCTGCACTTTGGTCAACAAGCGATTCGTATGTCAGTATTACATTTCGCGATCGTACGTGTCTCGGCTGGTTTTCAAAACATGTTGGAGCGTTACAAGTCGGTTCAATCCTAACAGCGTTTTATTATGTTTCAAAAACAAGATCGCCCTTCTGTTGGTGATGTGCCCAGCTGTTCATCCAAGTTTGCTTTTCCAGTATACTACCGCCTTGGTTCGTGTTGAGATCATAAACCAGCGAGTTCATAATGTTGAAGATGTTATGGCGGAAGTGGGGCGAATACATGAATCCATGAGGGATTCTACCGAAGCAGCAGGTACTCAACCTTCTGAAAGCACTGGTTTTGTCGGGAACTTTGATGGCAATATTGCTCAGGAGAGTAGAGATATGACCGAAGGTAGTATGCTTTCTCTCGTCAACTTATAACTTAGTAAAGGACCCTCGCTTCGACAACGATACGAAATACAATTTTCCTGGCGAACTCTTTTCGATCCTTTGAATTTTGCCGAGGCTTACTTTGGTGAAAAAATTGGGAGTCACAATGGTGCTTAAAGTGGCTAATGAATTTGTCTATTTTAGTAACTACATAAACTCACTTCTGAGGGGTCGATAGCGAAAAAGTAATAGCGGTCATCGTTGTAAAAGTTCAAGAGAGCAATCATATGAGTAACATTATGCAATTGATCATTCAAAGATATTCCTTTTTCCCTAGCTTGGATTAATATATTTGATGTATTGTTGGCCAGATAAACCCTTCAGGAATATGAAGGGTCCATCGTTGAATGACTAAAACAACAGTGCGACGTCTGCTGTTTATCATAATAACAGCACAAAAAGGTCTTGGATAGCTAAACGTTTTGAAACGTGAGGAATGGGTGTGGGGGGGGGGGGGGTGGGGGGTGGAAAAACGTGAAGTACTCTTGCGTGCCACAAGGAAAGGTTGAGCTTAATTTAGGTTCTCGTTTAAACGAGGCGATCGTACACGTAAAAGCGAGCGAAAGAAAATCAGTGTTTGCTCGAGAATAAGGCAGCCTCCTTTCATTATTTGCCTGCACAAATTTTCAGTGACGGAAAGCTTAGTAAGAACCTGGTAACCGTCATTTAGACGAATCTGGTTTGGAGCCAAAGGTTGTATAAATAAACCACTGTTGAGATTATTGTCTGGTAAGGAGATTTAAAAGTGTTACCGCTTTAATTTTCAAACACTTTTTGAAAAAAAAAAAACTATTTCCAGTTAACGCCAGAAGCCGTCGCCATTTCAAGTTACCTGAGAAAGGAGCCAACCCTGGTAAAGTTACGATAGAGGTGGTTAGAAGTGAGATAAACAAGACCATGAATTCATGGTCACCACGATCATTTTGTTCGCCCAAAGAACAAATTTGCGTACAGGAGCTACCAGGATTGCAAGGACCAAAAGGATCACGGGGAAGGAGAGGTCCGCGTGGATCTACAGGAAGGAAAGGGTCACGTGGTTTTAGAGGAGAACCAGGGCCTTCCGGAAAGCAGGGAAATATCGGACCACCAGGTCAAAAGGGTGCACAGGGTATCACACGGGTTCCGGGTCCCAGGGGGCCACCCGGAGTTAAGGGAGAACCTGGGGAACCTATCTCTCTCCCTCTAGTTGTTGTTTCTCCAATGAAGCAAACACTCAGAGAAAATCAAAGTGCAGTGTTCCAATGTTCGGTGAGTGGAAATCCTCAACCGACTATGACGTGGGTGGGGACAAATGGCACTCATCTCCAAAGTAATTCTCACCTTGGCGCTCGGGGTGGGAGATTAGAATTCCATCACGTGACTCTTAGCGACGCTGGAAATTACACTTGCGTTGGAAGAAATGTTCTTGGTTCCGAGAGTCAGTCTGCGAAGCTAATCGTTGAAAGTAGGAATGGGCATGCAGAAGAAACTGGGTGTGAATTTATTTCATCATCTGTTTTTTACTATTCTTTAATATCAACTATTTAAATCAACTCCATTTAGCCAAACCACATGTTCAACTTGCTTCAGGTCCCACTCATGCAAGGGTGGGACAAAATATTACGCTACCTAAATGTCACGTGACCGGCTTTCCAAAACCAGTCGTGTCGTGGAAGAGATTGACCGGTGCCTTGGCTCAAAAGAGGGCAGATTACAATCAGCAGGACTTGACACTGCTTGATGTGGAAAAAAAGGACACTGGAGCGTACGAATGCAGAGCCAGAAACCATCTTGGAGAAGGTTCTGCAGTTACGACCTTGTTTGTTTGGTCGGCACCAAAATTTGTCTCAAAGCCACCCGACATGCTCACCAATGGGGTTGGTGGGTCAGTGTCTCTGAACTGTTCTGCCACAGGGGAGACTGTTCCTCTCGTCTCTTGGAAGCGAGCAAGAGGGGCCTGGGACGAAAAGAGAATGAAAGTAGACAAAGGAACCCTAACTATTTCGGTTCTGAGAGAATCAGACTCAGGAATTTATGTGTGTGAAGCCAGAAGTCCGCAATTTACAATCGAGGCAAGAACATCGCTGAAGGTGAAAGGTTGGTTGAACAGTGTGATTGTTTGTCTTTTTTTTGCATCCATGTTCGATACAAACTTTCTGGCCGTATCACACGATTATGATCACTTCTCCGTCTGTAAAGGTAGGAACTTTATAAACATTTTATTTTCGGTTATGCACTGAATTTTGGCCAAAACAATGAAATTTTTCTAACTGCCTCTTAAACGAAGCCTTCTTAACTAAGTAACGACTAAGAACTCAGTAACTGGAATAACTTTTCCGACAGGAGTCCGATTAACGTATTTGTTAAAACACTGTATCCTTTTTACCCTAATTACCGAGATCTCAGCGTTACGACCTCGAGCCGAATAGTTTCCCGTCCGGCCCTCCCATTACGTCAGTAAGTACATATTACGTCATTTTCTTATAGCTCTCCTTTCGTTTACGCCTGATGGCCGCAAAGGGAGACTCGGTATCATTCAGAATTTCACCGTTACAAGAACAGCTAAATATCTCATCAAAGCCTTTGGTGCTCGGGGAGGGACACATTCTTACAATTATGGATACAGACCAGGAACTTATTACGGCGGTTATGGTGCAGCGATAGAGGGGACATTTCGACTGACCAAAGGTACTGTTCTAATTATTATTGTGGGGCAGAGAGGAGGAGATTCAGTGGAGGTGAAAGGTGGCCAAAGCACGACCATGACAGCAGCTGAGCTCGGACTGTCTGTCGAAGACAACGCTGGCACTGGGGGAGGGGGAGGAAGTTTTGTTTATACCACAAATGATTTGCTGTTTTTAGCTGCTGGAGGAGGAGGGGGCGCGTCTGGTGGATATCATGGTGTGGATGGTCAGGCAGGAACAAGTGGAACCAGTAGTGAGGGGAACGATCCATCACATGCAAAGAAGGGTGGTACCATGGGTCAGCCAGGAGAATGTAACAATTATGACGCTAGTTACCATGGGGGAGTGGGTGCGGGCTGGAATGGCCGAAGTTGTTCCAGAAAAGGATCTGAGCACGGAGAGGGAGGTGGGTCGCGTGCTCAAGGCTGGATAGGAGGTCAAGCAGGAGCTATGAACAGTGGAAGTAACGGCGGACCAGCACCAGGAGCAGTAGGAGGGTTTGGTGGTGGAGGAGGAGGAGCGGAGGATAACGGCGCATCGGGTGGAGGTGGAGGGTACTCTGGAGGAGGCAGCGGTATCAAAGATAAACAAGCCGGGGGGGAGGTGGTTCGTATTGCGCCGGGGAAAATTGCCATGGTGTGACTGGAGGCAACGTGGAAGAAGACGGCTTGGTGCAAATTATAGAACAATGAAAGAGCTTCCTTCAATTGTTCTTCAAGAAAGCAAGGATTAAGCGACATTACTTACGGATTAGATAACGTTATTTTAAAGCGATTGGGTCTCTTTCATAACTTCTTCGCGAAGAAGTTTTAACATAAACAGATAAAAGCAAATCAAGATATGTATGCCTTTTTTGTTGTTGTTGTTGATTAGTCTATTACTTCTAAAAGCGATTAAGATATAATCCTTTATTCTCCTATTTCAAGGTATGAAGGTATCGATATCACAAGGGGAAAGCCTACTTCTCCCTCTCCCCCTCCCCCGTGCGTACCAGCGCGCGGGCCCGATAATAGCTCAAATCCATCTGCCGAATGTAATCTAGACACACGTAAATTGACTCTACTTATAGCAGCCACAAGGGAAATTATGAATCACAATTTGGGCAAGTTGTAGGAGAGCCTCAATGGGGTGATGGCTTTCAGGTACGGCTAATGGTTAAATACGGATACCGGTTAATTTCTTTTCATTAGTATTAAAAAAAAAAACATATATCTATATATATATATATATAAATAGAATAAATGTTTGAAAAGAAAATTTGCCCTGAGCGGGATATATATATTTATTAAAAGCTGGATCATTGGATAATGCAAGTCAAGACCTTTCATTGGCTTAGCCTTTATGGTATATGAGCCAATATACCATAAACTACGATATGGTAAGCGTACGAATAAGCTTAAAATTGAAAGGGAGCTAAAATGTAATAAAATTTAATAATTTAATGTAGCGACTTTAATAAGACAATTATTCCACTCGCGTTTGTTGGATATGAGATGATTATGGCCAACTTGGCGCTACGCGCCTCGTTGGCAATCTATCATCTCATATCCAGCGCGCGCTCGTGGAATAATTGTTAAATATATATATATATATATATATATATATATATATATATATATATATATATATTTATATCTAATAGATATAAACGAATAAACAAGAAATAAAGTTGTTTCACTTATCCTTGAAGTGCTTGATGCAGAAATGTGCAGAGCAAAATACAAATGTGAAAGAAGGAAGTTATTACTAGTTACTCGAGTTTCACGCTCTGTCCGATGATCGCCTAGAGCGTGAAACTCGAGTAACTAGTAATAATTTCCTTACGTATGATGCACGATCCTCGCAGTAGAGAGCGCTATTTATGCAGTAGCGAAAATCAGACCTGAGAAAATCAGGCCTGTACGAGATTCGAACCACTGACCTCTGCGATACTAGTGCAGCGCTCTACCATTGAGCTAACAAGCCAACTGGGAGCAGGCCGTTAAGTTGATTCGTAATAAACCCGTAATGCATAAATAGCGCTCTCTACCTGTATTGCATAAATAGCGTATTGCATAAATAGCGCTCTTTACTGCGAGGATCGTGCATCATACGTATCTATAACCGCAGTTCAAAATATATGGAACTTCATATATTCATCGTAACCAAATAATCTCCTTGATAACCATTAGCCGATTAGGACAGTGCGCAGTGGACAGAATAAAAAAGAAGGGCATTTTTATACCTTAAACTTTCTTCTATAAACCATTGTATACTCTGAGTCAACACAAAGTACTTGGGTTGATTGAAAAACATGGCTTTTACACCATAGAGGACCTGCTTGTGGCTTTAAGGTTACCGTGCACCTTCAGGGGTGTCTGGCATGCAAGGATGTAGCGCGTCCGGTTTAAACTGTAGATATCTAAACCCCTAAATCAAATTAAAGCTTATAGGACTGGCTATAAGACTATTGTTGTAGAGCGTTTTCAAGGCTCGATATTTCAAGCATTTTTAGGTTTAGCTTTTGTTTTATTAAGTCTCGCCTTTTCGCCCCTACGTGCTATTTTGATGAATCTATAGTTTTGATGATTTATTTTTAGTGTGTGCTTGAACTTGGCTCAGCACTTACCGTGCTAGACATTTTAATCCCTTGTTATGGTTGAAGATAACTAGTTTGCTAGGTGGTCATGTTTGAGTTGGTAAAACTGACCTTGAGTTTTACCCACACTGAACATCCTGTTTTGGAAGTTCCCACGGTTAGCTAACCCAAACATGTCTGTGATTTTTGTATTTAATACTGGAGCACTCCTTGCTGAAAGTAGTAGAAATAAGTAGTAGGAATAAGTAGTAGAAATAAGCAGTGGAACAAGGGAGAGAATAAAGAAGAAAATTACAGAGTCTCAGTACCTCTTGTTAATTTGCCAAGCGAGTGGTAAAACCCCTCAACACTATACCAAAAAAATTGAAAAAAGTTAAATTGTCGAATTTTTCACGACTTTTAAATGGGAGCGCCCGAATCACCTTTTGAACGTCACATGTTAAAGCGAATTTTTTTTTCGCTTATTGAATGTGTTCCTCCATTTCTGGGGCCAAAGTGCTAAAAAACGTGTCTGCGATTTGCCATATTTAATTTCAGTGAAAATTTACAGAACGTTTTTGAAATAGGATTAAAAAAGTGTGGAGTGATCGTACAAAAATCGCTCTTGAAAAAAAAGTATTTAGAAATAAAAAATTCGGAGTCACAGTTTTGTTGTTTATATGTAAAACTAGCCACTGTCAAAATTTGAGAGCAATCGAACAAATTCCCTTTGACTTGTAGCTCTTAAAAGGTGATCCGGGCGCTCGCCGTTTAGGAGTCGTGAAAAATTCAACAATTAATTTTTTCAAAATTTTTGGTATAGTCCGATAGCCAGTTTTATAAGCTTTAATTTAATATAGTGGTTTAGATATCTACAGTTGAAAGCGCACGCGCTACGTACATCGCTTGCACGCGAGAGACCCATTAAGGTGCACGATAACCTTAAGTATAATAAAGCTTTCAACAAATACGTCAATGCAACACGCGAAACGCTGTAAAAAAGCATGGAGATGTTGTGTAACCAACTTTCTACTATGGAATTCATTGGCTGAGGTTAATTATCTCCTACTTTGATCGCCTTGTTTAAGGATAAATCTCGAATTTAACATGATTAGTTCAACTGGTTAGCTTCCTTAATACTTTAGTCATACGATTTATTATATAGTTTGCAGCGCCCACGGGCATGATGGAGCAAATCCTGTACTCTGATTGCCTACCCCAGCGGTCAAGATGGGCCCGTCTTGACCACTCGGGATTCCTGCTTTGATCTTGCGCAATTTTGGATCTTAGCCTCGTTCTTTCTTCTGCGTTTTTATGGACTTCGACCATAACAACTAGATTACTATTATTACCCAACTACACTCCGTAGAGCACAAATAACACCTAAGACGAGAGCAAATATCACGCGGTATTTGTATTCCATAGAACCGGTTAGACAGGTTTTCCCGCGCAAGCGACGAATTGGATTGAAGTTCCAAAAAAATTGGCGTACAATTTAAATCATTTTTCTGAAGACGAAGAGTCAGAATGGCTAGCAAATATTGATCCAAGTTTATCAGATAAATCGAACGAAGAACGCAGTTAGACGACAATGAAATTTCATTATTTACTGAAGAAAATAGAAATAGCAACACGACAACGCGTCAATTCCGTTCCGTTTCGCATACTTCTGTCACGCACTCCTCTTAAATAAACATCCGTGAAATTGGCCCTCACTCAATTAACAATTTGGCGTGTTGAATAATAAATAACTTACTAAACGTTTCGGTCTGTCGTATCTCGGATTATTTTTAATCATCGTTGTTTGTATATTATTCATATTATTTTCGTCAAAATACGGCACAAATCGAAAAAATACTCGGCTATGCTACACAATAAAACGTCTAATAAGATGTACTCTTACTATTTCTGTTCGGTCTCCATTCACCCAGGCGGTGTGCGCACTTCGATTGCATTGCATTGTGGTAGCGTTATTTTCAATATGGCGGTAAAAGCGGTAGAAATGGATAGAGTTTGACTGAATATTCCGTAAAAGTAAGGCCATTTCTTTATCCTTTCACTATAGGTGAACATAGTTTGATATAGTCCGAACGTGTAGAAGTATTTTTCGTGCGTATTTGTCACGTATTATATCGTTCTCAAGAACAAACGCAAGCACTGTGTTTTAGCATGTAATATTAGACAGGTTTTCGAGGAGATCAAATTCGTTGTACGTCGTAGTTTAAAGCCTTTCAAAGATTTATATGGCCACTTTGATCCTTGTTCAGCAGCTCTGACCAAACGCGCTCAAACAAACTCCAATGGTACAAATGTTTTAGGCATTTTAAGTGATAGTGTTTGAGACTCTTTTGTGGAGCGAAAAGGCCCATTGTTGCGTTAAGTGTGTTGCGTTACATAGCGTTACTACTGCAAGGGCATTTATCAATCGTGTTGTAAATCCACTTTCCTAAGTTAAGGAAAATTAAATAATAGCGAGTGTTGTGGGGTAAATCTTCTATCTTGATAACTGAATGAAGGACAGTTTAATTAGAGCAATGAAAAGAGTCTCTTGATCCATAAAAACCCCTACCTTGCATGAGGCGACACGGCGGAAAGCCGGAAAGCAAAACGCAGACGACTGTTGAAAGGTGTTGATAGGCCAGTGCGTCTCCTACCATTTGCTAGCGCTTTTAAACCTTCTACTCTCAACGTTTAGCTCTTATTAGGATATCTTTTGATGACTTTCCTTTGCGATGTGATAATATGGGTCAGTTTTGAGGTGTCATAATTCTCTTTGGCGAAGCCGGATGAGATTGTGTTACAAAAGGCAATATTTTCTTTTGTGCGCGCGCTATTTTCTTTGAAGTAATGACTCTAGAGATACGTTCTCAAAACCCTCATGTAGGTTCCTCTATTCTCGAAGGGTATTTTGAAACTCTACGTTTTTACTAAACGTGGAGCGCGACAAATTCGTTCTTAGGAGACGTGGGGCTTCTCCTTTTACAAATCCCGTATTTACGCTCAGTGGAAAAAGTTCGTCTAGTACAAGGTCTTTTTCTCTCTAATATGCGTTTGCATGTCAAGGGTTAATTCACAGTTGAATAACTCGCGTCTTGGAATATAACTACTGACTTTGAAATTACTCATCCCGCCATCGGTTGTGAACGTAACTGTTGCCATTTGTGTCGAGATTCTTAGGCAGATTGCAGTTTCGAATCTTTCTAACTAACGTCTGTTGCCTCCTAAGAACGAATTCGTCACGGAAGAAGTACAGGAGTCGCACAGGCCCGTCAAACGATTTAACTTTCGAAGGAGTGGCAACAGACAGTGAATCCCCATCAAAATCCACGCATATTCACGCCGCATCTCGCTGCCACTAAAGATGTTTACTCTAACGCGCAATGCTCAATTTTTGTTTTACGACCATGATGCAACGCAATCAGAGTGCGCACACCACCGGTCAAGAGGGGCAGAGGGAAACTGGTAATAACCTTTTGTCAACATGGCGGACGAAGCTGATGAAATAATTGCGAATGTGATCGTGTGAACCGTTATTGGTTTCCTTACACGTAATAATGAGGTCAGAGTGTATATTCAATTTAAAACAACATGAGTGAGCAACAAGCAATTTCTGACCGTCGAACAGCTTCAAAAACGCCTTCAATCACTCGGTTCATTCGCTACGAGCATCTTGTAGCCGGCGTGTCCGGAGGGGTCACTTCAACTCTTGTGCTGCATCCGTTGGACCTGATCAAAATTAGATTTCAAGGTAAGGCACGGTATAAAATAACATATTAGGAGACCACCATCAGTTTATTGTGAGGCGAGGTTATTTTGAAAACGGGAACATCAACAGCGATGTAAAACATTCCTGTCTGAGTTTATTTCCGCACAGATAAGCCTATTTCATTAAATTTTCACCTCTATTTAATGAACGAAAGTTTCCGCACATTTTTATATCAATTTGAACTGACGTGAGCAATTTAGATGGTCTTGAAATAATTAAATCTTCCCATATACAGAACTGTTTTCACCCTCGCTTTAGCAAAAGCATTCAAAAAAGGAATTGATTACTGCAATGCTGTGGGAAGTATTTGAAACTTCCCATTTTACGACTTACTGGAAACTTTAATTTACTGAAAACTCTTATTGTTTAAACTTCATGAATGGATGTTTTATTTCTAATTTAGAACACAGCTAGCAGAACCGCACAATCAAATTCAATAATTATTTGTAAGCGTGCTCAAAATCCCGATAGTGCACGCTGACAGCGTCAGCAAATCGCTTCGCCAGAGATTTTTTGTTTCACGCGAGCAGCCATTGTTAGCGCGGGGAAAAATAATATATTTCGGGACAATAATGGATACAAACAGAAACTTGGCCTACTAGTTGGAAAACAAAGACAATGTTTCAACCTCTTCCCTTGGGCTAGAGTTCTTAATGAGGCAGAAAAGAGAAAAACAACGGAAAAGGAGACTTGGCATCAGTGCCGTCACGATTTGCTTCAACTGATATTGTTTCCGTTTCTCACGTCGGATTTGATGCACAATTCCACCGGCTATGTTCTAAAACAATTGGTTCATGCTTTCAGCTGTGCATTATCGAGTTATGGAGCATGTGGGAAGTTCGGAGAGCACTCAAGAAGCTAGAGTTGCCCTCGGCTATCGCCTCGGGCAACTCTTACGCTTCTTTCATGGTCTCCAAACTTCCTGTGTGCTCCATAACTTGATAGTGCATGCTAAAGCATGAACCAATTGTTAATTAAAGATCCCTGTATTAGTGTTGGCTTCCTTATTAATTTTGATTTAGTTTATGGTGATATATGCGACAACCACTTGTTAGGAATAGGATATCATTTTTACTCACAAGTTTTTAATACTACTAAGGGAGTCTTTAGGTAGACGAGCCACAAAATTTGTATTTAAGGGCCTATCTGCACTAGCAAAAAAATTGTTTATTTGTACAAATTTTAATTACTTTACAAGTGTGGATGGTTTGTTGTGGCTTGACAAATTTTGGCTGAAGCAAACAAATTTTCAATGGCATTGCTGATAAAATTTGTCCTGGGTAAAACCTTGGCAAAATCATTTAAATAAACAAAACTGTTATAAACTGGTTGACCATTTTGTTATAAACACCACCAGTGTGGTAATTGAACTGAGTTTACTTTACCAAAAAGTTGCAATAATTGTCTTTCATTGCAAAACTCACGGATTTTACAACTTTGAACAACTTAAGATGAATCCTGGTGATTGGCCAGGAGTTTTAATCCATTGGCAAATTATAGCAGCCAGTCTTATGAGCAGGTCAGGCACTGGATGCAGCTAGGGTAAGATTATAATAATGGTGGAATAATTTTCCAGTTGCCACTTTATCAGTCCAACAATGAAGCAGTAGATGTGGCACAAGATTCCGAAGTGCCCACTCCAAGCAAAGGGAAGGGAAAAGCTAAATAGAATAAGATTACTTAGTTCTTATTAACCGAGTGGGAGGTCTGTATGGGAGAATCTTGACTGAGGTCACCCGTACAGACCGAACGCAGTGAGGTCTGTACCAGCGACCGAGGTCAAGATTCTCCCATACAGACCAACCTAGCTCGGTTGATAAGATGTTTATTATATGGTCGTGTCTAATATGCCAATTTTTTATATTCTTTGTACCTTTTTTTTCTAGACCGGTCTAGATGCCGAAAAATCTAGACCGCTTTAAATATTGTTTTCAGCCAATCAAATTTGTGAATTCGGTAGTTCCCAGTCCTTGTGAGACACAGCCATATAATAAATAATGGTAATTGAACTCGAGTGGAGTGCAATTTGGGCTGAAATCATACGCGTGATTTCAAAATCGAACTAGCGCGCAGCGCGAGTTCAATTTGAAATCACAAGTATGATTTCAGACCAAAATTGCACGACACGAGGTTCAATTACCACTTTATTACATCCATTTTGAAATCGCCAAAATACAGAACTTGGTCAATTCAAATATTTTATTGGTGCAGAACTGAGCCGGTTTTTAAATAAAAAGCGGAAACGGAAACACATTTACATCTTATTTTGTATGCAAAACAGAAAGACTTTGACGTCATGTGTCAAAAACTCAGTCAAGCGTATCTAAAGAAAGACAAGTATCATTCAACAAATTCGAGAAGTCCTCAATAACTCAGAAAAATAGTGAAGCGTTAAAGTTCAATCCTCGTCGTGTGATTCAATGATGTAAGCCCTTCGTTTCTTCTGTGGTTGGGGTGGAGAATTCTGGCTGTCTCTGGAGAAGAAATTGAAGGTTCAGCCTGTGTTATTCTGCGATGGAACGGGAGCAGCACAACTGAAGGCTTCCATGCGGTACTGCGGAGACTGTAATGGAAAACGTGGTTGAAATCCTGAAAATTCAGCTGGCTGAAAACCACGATTGGAACCCATGGCCTGATACATTTGGCCTTGTTGTTGGACGTGATAAATAGGAACCAGAGGTGTTCGTTTATTTTGGACTGCAATCTCCTGATTTAAGGCTTGATATGCAGTGTTTTGGCGGGTGACTTCGTTTGCTTGATTTTCGTTTGACACGTCTTTATATCCACTGATAATGTGAGACAGTTCTTTCCTGTGATTCTTGTCTATTTTATCGTAGTCGTCTAACGAAGATTCACGTACATGGCCTGTTATTTCACAGATGATATTGCGCGGTTGACCTGATTTCTTCGGTTTTGATACCAATGTTTTCCTCATGCTTTGGTTCGTCAGCTTCTTAATCGTCCTGAGACAAGAGGCCATAGATTTCATTTAATTGCCGATGGTGTTTTGTCCCATTTGAACTTTGGTATACCAAACATCTGCTGATTTAGGACGATTTATGATGCTTAGATAGAGTGGCCCTGTGTTCTTCATTCCTTCCGGTCGCTTGGACAACCAAAGCTTGAATAGCCGCACTGGATCGCTTTTTCCGCCATCGGTGCTGAACATTGTTTGCGGTGTTGTTCTTCGCCTGATGGTGAGACCACCGCTCCGTGTTTTAGTGGGACCATATGGTGGGACCTTCTTTGAACTCAACAACTTCAGTTCCATTTTCTCGCTGTCTTATAATTACATCTTCCACGTACGCATCGTAGTGTTCTTGGCGACCACGAAATCCCAGTTGTTCCGTCAAATTTTTAAAGTTGACATTGGTCAAGACCTTTCCATTAAAATCGCCCAACTGACCTTTTTCCCACAGGGCTGACTCTTCTTCAGATGTGATTGGCTGAGCTTTGTTGGGTCTCTTTCCCTTTCCTTGTTGACGCAGGGAAATTGCTTTCGCATTGAGGATTTCTCGTGAGGAGTGAAACTCCCTCGATTGCACGATGCTCAATGGATAGTTGTTCTCCTTTAGATATCTTTCTATGGCACTCTGCATGACTTTAAGGGATTCTGGCTCGTAATCATCTCCGTCCTTTTTTCTTACTTCGGCGTAAAACTTACTCAGGACTTTGTCAAGTTCTTCAGGCGCCATTGTTTCGATGGAGACTTATTCAAGGTGGCGGCATTGACACCAGCTTCTGAAAACATTCATCCATTGTTTTGTGGAGCGGGACGTATTTTTATTGGAAGTGACAGACTTACGCTCATGTATTTTATCGCTTGAAATGATGGGAAATCTTGCAATATCCAACTCTTGTAGTGGCTTTTGATTTTCTTCGTTTGTTGTTGACTCGGTGGACTCGGGATCGCGCGGATTTTGAGCTTGAGAAGGTACAAAATCGTCAAAATATTCACCAAAATGTAGACAAAAAGTGGGAAAGTCCCTGGCATGTTGATCTTCAGCCTGAAGAATCTCATTGTCATCATTCAAAAACTGGATGAAATTAAACTCATCCATTTTTGGGGGAAAAAAATAAGAGTTTTGGAAACAAAAGTTGCAAAATTTGCCAGATGATACTCCTTGTTTTTCATTTTCCTGCAATTTGATTGGTCACTTTAAACAAGCCTTGAAATCTGATTGGTTGTTTGTTTTAAGTGTAAATTCCTCATTCTAATCAGAGAATGTTTAGAAATACATTTGATAATAAAAATTAACGGTAAAAAACTACGACGTTTCGAAGTCTGCATGACCTCATTATCAAGTAAAATGTTAAAACTGATGTAAAATTGTAGCTCAGAGATTATATACAAATAATGTGATAACTCTGATTATATACAAATAATGTATATAATGTATATATACAAATAATGTATATAATGTGATAACTCTGATTATATACAAATAATGTATATAATCTCTGAGCTACAATTTTACATCAGTTTTAACATTTTACTTGATAATGAGGTCATGCAGACTTCGAAACGTCGTAGTTTTTTACCGTTAATTTTTATTATCAAATGTATTTCTAAACATTCTCTGATTAGAATTCTAAAACGGGAGAATCGACTGCACTTGTTCAGGCGTCTTGAACAGTTAAGCAGTAAGCAAATCAAATGTGATGGAGCCATTGAATTTCTTCGCCTTTGCCAGAATGTAGATCTTACACCAACCTTCGCCAAAGTCGACCAGACGAAGTCGAAGAACTGGCAACAATCATCGAAAGCGTTCTCAACAAATGTCATCGCCGAGGAGCTAAGATCAAAAGTGAAACAGAATGCTATGTTAAAGATGGAAATGAACACCATCTATGACGAAATCCGCCAACAATGTTCACCGCTACAGTACATGCTTACCTTACGCGTTATGACAGATCTTCGAAAGAAACTTTACGAAGACGTAATGACCAACCACACGAGCAAGATTGCAAGGTTAATTAACAAGGAATTTGACGTTGACGAACACATTACAAACATCTCATCGTACCGACTGTCATTCTTTGAAAAGTTAGTTCTCTGCCGTGGTTTGAAATTCTCCATCGCTCAACCTGTGCCAGCTCGTGATGTAAAAGCCAGCTTTGAAAAAGCTTACTGGCGACTTTGAACCCACATTACCGGAGGACCAAAAAGAATTAGCCGCCGCGACTCTTCGCTCGATTGCCCTGAATTATATTCAAAGGAGAGGCCCAAGACCACCCAAAGCACTGCAACAAGCCATAAATCAACTTAGACGAAGGGAAGACATTGTCATTACAAAACCCGACAAAGGATCTGGCGTAGTAGTAATGGACAAGACAGAGTACATCCGTCTACTAAGTGATGCTTCCATCAAAGACACAACGAAGTTCACCCCTATCAACACAGAAAGACCAAAAACACGCGGCCGGCCTCCTAAACACTACCATCCCTTACTACAAAAAGAAAAACAGCTGGAGTCCGTCGTCAGAAAAATCCTGTTAAAGCCGATTGCTGACACAGTTTGTCGCAAAGGTTCCCGGCTTGCTCACCTTTATGGTCTTCCAAAGACTCACAAACAGCAACTATCAATGCGACCGATATTATCATCGACTGGGACCTACAACTTCGCCCTGGCCAAGTGGCTTGAAGAGAAGCTTAAGCCCCTTTCATTAAATCAGCACACTATCTGCGATATCTTCTCCTTCGCCGAAGTGATAAGGGAAACACCACTCAACCCGAATGACATTCTCGTGTCGTATGACGTATGTGCTTTATTTACCAACGTGCCACTCGACGAGACTATTGAGATCATCGCTGAAAAAGCCTTTAAAAACAACTGGTTTAATGAAACGCATGGTCTCAACCTCACAAAGACAGGTCTTACCGAACTTTTAAGAATAGCAACCAAAGATCAGCTATTTCAGTTCGACGGTCAACTTTATGAGCAGGTGGACGGTGTGGCCATGGGCTCGCCCCTGGGACCCCTTATGGCAAACGTTCTCCTGTGCTCCATTGAAGAACAACTGGATCGCAACAACAAGTTACCAAGTTTCTACAAAAGGTACGTCGATGACACATTAGCCACGATGCCAAATATTCAAGCCGCAACAGCTTTCCTTTCAACATTGAACGAATGCCATCCTGCCATACAGTTCACAATGGAAATTGCTGAAAACAACAAGCTTACATTCCTCGGTATGATGATTGAGAAAAACGGTTGCCACCTGACAACAAGCGTATATCATAAACCAACTGATACAGGACTGCTCTTACATTACCAGAGCCATGTCGATCAGCGTTACAAAAGATCTCTGCTGAATACAATGCTGAACCGAGCTTACCGCCTGTCATCAACGAAAGAATCTTTTACGAAGGAATGCCAGCATCTCAAGCGGATGTTTACTAAGCTTAAGTACCCAGTGAAACTCATCAACTCAGCTATCGCCTGGTACACGAGTTCTACGATCCAAAGCCGTCACGAAACCCCAACTGAACTTGACGCGGCTACACAACAACCTGTCAGAATAACTTTACCATTTAAAGACCAAAAATCGGCCGACACAGTAAGACATCAGCTGAAAGATCTTGGCCGGAAAATCGGAACTGTCCTACAACCAGTTTTCACGAGTCGTAAGATCGAGGGAAAGCTCAAGATACAAGAAGAGAAGCCCGCTTTAATTAACCACCAATGCGTTGTTTACACTTTTAAATGTGATTCGTGCGATGCGGATTATATCGGTTATACCACACGCCATCTTCATCAACGCATAGAAGAACATAAAGCCTCTGTCATTGGCAAGCATCTGAAAGAAGCCCACAGTGTAGCGTCCACTAGCCTAGAGGAAATGTTTTCCGTTCTCAAGAAATGCCGCGGGAAAATGGACTGCCTAATTCACGAAATGTTATTCATTCGCGAACAAAAACCAAAGCTAAACACGCAGTCTGACTCAATACGTGCAAAAGTATTTATTTAAACATATACTGCACGATCTGACATGCTAAACACCAATACCAATGAACGCTCATTATTCTAATGAAGTTATCACATTATTTGTATATAATCTCTGAGCTACAATTTTACATCAGTTTTAACATTTTACTTGATAATGAGGTCATGCAGACTTCGAAACGTCGTAGTTTTTTACCGTTAATTTTTATTATCAAAAATTCCTCATTGGCTGGAAAAAAAGATGCGATTTAGAGCAAAAAATGGTGCGATTTGGGAATAAATCGCACCAATTAGAGCCAATCAGATTACAGGGACCACCAGTGATTTCAAAATGAATGTAATAAAGTGAAATATGGTATCGGTCTTATTTTTGGCTGTTAACCAAATTTGATAGTTTAAGCAGCTTCAACATTTTTAGTGTAGATGCAACAGAGGAGACAAAAATTTGTCATGAAAAAAAAATGTGTCCTTTGATGTTGTCAGGGAAATTCTAGTTTAGTCTCCTTGTGCAGATACTGGTCCTAATGGAAACTTGTGGATAAAAGTCAGCCTCATGCCTATAATTATTGTAAATGTGAGGTGATTGGCTTTTCTGCAAAATGTTTTAGCTTGTAAAATCTTATTGTCCATGTGTTGGTAAGTTGGTTGGGGTGACTGTTATTTCCACAATCTTATGCTGATGATGCATGTGGCAATTTTATTTGGGGATCGCAACAAATTTCATAGCTGTGATTGGCTTATTGAATCACTGATATTAGCATGTTCGAAATGCGGAGACACACCTGGTGATTTTATACGCCAATCACAGTGATCTGCAAATATCACGATTGCCATACCAAGCATACTCGGTGATTTTCGTTTTAAATGGCCCAGTGTGTCGCAGACTTTAATTGAAGTTAGCATGCGGAGTCAACTTCCATTAAGGTTGTCAAAACATCAATTACAAATACCAGGAACAGTCTTTCTCAAGAGTATTTACTGCAAGAATGTGTTTGTAGTGTACATGTATGTGACTGTATGCAATGAAACATTTTTTAAATAAATTTTTCTTAGTTAATGATGGAAGTGGAAAGTTACTAGCTTACAAAGGACTTACTGATGCAGTTAAGTCAATTGTGAGAACAAACGGCTTAAAAGGATTATATCAGGTACTTTCAGTTAAATAAAAAGTATTGTAATACTGGTACAATTTGTGAATCAACTAACTAATTTTGGAGGTTAGCAGTTTTCTTTTAATCCATGTTTACCACTTTCAAAAATTCGAGTATTGCCCTTTCTGCTCACCATACAATGCAAATTTTTTTCCTATCTGGAGAATTTGGTAATAAAGCAAGTAATGCCCCATTCATTTAAATTTTCTGCCCTGTCATCACCTTTGCTTGACAGTGTGTTGTTATTCTGAGGAGAAATTAATTTTCAAGAAATTACTTTACGCGAGACATGCGCGCCACGCGGACGTCAATGTGTTTACTTACAATGGGGGAGAGGAGGAGGGGAGTAGGCTAGCTTGAACAAAGTGCGATGAGAATTTTAAAAAATAACGAAATGATTTAAAGAAAAAAAAAACGCGCAGTGATTCCTATTTTAATGACACCGAATAAAAGGAAAAAATCAATAAACACGCAGTTCACTTTCATCCTGTGCAGAGACTGTTTTGCCAGTATTTTTGGTTGTGTCAGTAGTAGTGATAAGGGTTAAAAATGGCTTCAATGCAGTCATTTTGATTATAAAAACTTACAGGACCTTGTTCTGAGTATTGTATTTGCTAGTTATTTTAAAGATTTTCTACGTGTATTATTCATTTTGTTTCTAAAAATATCGAATTCAAATGGAATTGACGGGGAGATTTTATTTTCCTTCACTTTCTATAAAATGCAAAGTCAGCACTTTTCTCACATTTCAAAGCCAGTTATCTCGTAATATTGCGTGGCTACCACCAAATTTTTTTTGTATTGGATTCTGATAGCCCTTGATACGATACATTTTGATTGCATAGGCATTGGCTGGGGAAAGTTAGATTGATTACGAGGACGCAATACAGGGCTACTAGATCAAAATGCTTTAAGCATATCAAATTTATCATTCCACAAAAGCTGAACTTGAAGATCCTTCAAAACTAAAACATTCAAATATAGCAAATTACGAGTAATTTCGTTCTGTTCTCACAATTTAAAGTATGGAGTGTTTTTTAAAAATTTTTATAACATAACCAAAGTAAAGCGCGCGCTCTGATTGGTCAATTTAGCGTCCCCCATTTGCAGATGGGTGTACGCTGCTGACGTGAGCAAATGCAAAGACTATTTTTCCGCGCGCGCTTGTTTTTTCTGGTCGCGTAAGATTTGTTAAATAAAAGGAACTCTTTAGCTACAGTGCATCAATGTTATTTTATAAAACAAATGGTAAACACCACAGCGTACACTATTGAGTTATGGATGCACTTGGGAGGTTTGCTAAGCACTCAAGAAGCTAGAGTCGCTCTCGGCTATCGCCTTGAGCGACTCTTACGCTTCTTTCGTGCTTAGCAACCTCCCGCGTGCATCCATAACTCAATAGTGTACGCTGTGGTGTTTACCATTTGTTAATTTTAGGCAACAATTTAATGTGGAAGTAATATGACTGTTGTACGTCTTCATCTGGCACACAATCATTTCTTCTTTGAGTGAAAAAAAGATTATTTTGCTTCAGCGCAAGCACTTACAATGTATTCATGTGGTCTTATACTCAATATTTTCAGATTTAGCTCAAGAAAGGAAGTATTTGGTGGATTTTCCGCCATTTAAGACTCGCCCCTCTCGCTTCTGTGATGGAGTTTGTCACAGCTAATGATCAATGTAGGACAGAAGTAAACATACAAGGAATGGCTCTCAAGCGCTCTGTCTTCAAAAGATGGTCAGTGGCGGCTCCTCGCCTCTGCAATGTCAAATGTGGACATGAGATCACGTGCCAAAGCTATAACTACAATCGAAAATACCAAATGTGTGAACTAAATAGCCGCACCAGGGAGGCGAGACCAGGGAATTTTCTTTCAACCCCTGGATGGTTTTACATTCAGCGACTGAACGGCAAAGGTATGAAATCAAAAGTTTATCTCTATGTTTGGTTTGTATTCCTTGAATTATTCTCTATCCTGGGCCGATCCGGTTCCTTCTCACCTGAAAGAACTTATAATATAAAAAAACTAAAATATCTGCCTTTACTGCAGCTCCCTTAGGTTCTATCCCTGAATTACCGGCGCTGACTTGTCAAGAAATATAAGCAAGTAAAGGTAAATACACCATGGACAGAAAGTATTGGCTGGATCCAACTAGGAAAGCGAAGGCAGTACTGATTTACTATGTTATGGTTAACGAAGGTAGGTCCTATAAGTTTTGTTTGAGTTATTGTATTTTAATGAATAGTTATCAGTATCATGAAAGTATTATAAATTATTCATGTACTATCATTAATATCACTATCGTAATATTTGGTTTGGACCAGTTCTATGGTGGATGCCTCTCGTAAGTTACTCTACGACGCAGCCCCAAACAGTTTCTTTCGAAACTATCAGCCTTTATTACTCTAACTTAGTCACTTCTTCTCTTACTAAACTGTAGATATTGATGAATGTAAATTTAACATCAGCGGCTGCGACGTGAATGCAGACTGTACGAACACGTATGGTTCTTACATTTGCACATGTAAAGTGGGATACACTGGCGATGGACACTCATGCTCAGGTAATTTTGAGGATGATCTAGTGGATGCCTTCCGAATAACTGCCTTAGCATTGTTTTTTTTTTGGTATATCGTCCCATATCATTATACAGCATTACCCATGTATGTTTTCGTAAAGTTTCCGTGATGTGCGTCTGGCTTGTTTCAAAGTTGTTGTGTTGATAGATTTAAAAAAAATCTTTGTGCTGAAAAATACGAACAACAGATTGTATACTTGTACTTGTCACCACGGATTTACAGGAAATGGACGCAACTGTACGGGTACTAGATTCCTTCCTTGTTTTAAACCCCTCATATTAGAAAGAAAAGTACTGTCATCTTAGCAAGACTTGTTTTACCAGCATGCCTTAAAGAAAATAGCGACGGGTGTAGGCCTGAAGACAATGCCGACAATAACACATGTATATTAAACAAACATTGCGTGATAAAAAATCTTAATGACACAAATCATTGTATTAGTGGTGAAAAATCTCAACTGGTAGAGGGCAGACTAGATGATTACTAGTGGGTAAGAACTACGTATGTAAATTTCAACCTGGATATGCTGGAAATGGACAAAACTGTACAAGTGAAGTTAGTCTCATTGCAATCAAATCATGACCAGAATTTTCCAACATGACGCGTTGACTATAATGCCGCGCTATTCAGCCGCGTTACTAGAGAATTAGAAAATATATCACTCATGACCCGTTTAAGTTTAAGGAGCCGTCAGGGACTCTTAGGTTTTGTTCCTGACTTTTAAATGAAACATTTTAATAACTGATGCATTGTTATTCTGATTTGAACTTGGTCAGTAAACTAAGAGCAGAATCAGTTTATACAAAGTTTGGTTCCAGGACCTTAAACCTTCCTTTTTGTTTGAATGCTTTCTCCGTGTAATGTTTTCTTTCGACAACTCTCTAATTTGATGTCGATGAATGCAAAGGCAGCAATAACCTCTGTAACGAAATTGCAAATTGCTCCAATACTGTTGGGTCTTATAGTTGCACCTGCGAAGATGGATTTACTGGAGATGGACACTCATGCTCAGGTAAAATGAAAACCTACAGTCGTCTCGAAGTACAATACTCAAATCGTTTCGCACGAAGGCAATGGAGATTTTGAGAAACAAAAAACAAGACAAAACAAAACAAACAAAAAAACCGGGTTGCTTAACTTAATTCCTGGTCATTCACTTTATTTTTGTATCCAAAAGGTTACGTTGACATTCCTACTGCTTCCAGATATAGATGAGTGCAGCAATGGAATCCATGTTTGTGATATGAAAGCCAACTGCACCAACACTAAGGGCTCTCGTAACTGCACCTGATACAGGTTCCAAGAGACCAAAAAAAAAACAGTGGGCTTAGTATTGATTATTTCTAGTGCAACCATTGTGGGAGTTACAGGCCACGCGCGCACGACTGGAAAGAGAAGAGGAAAGCCTTAAGGTAATAGTTCAGGTCAACGAAAGAAATTCCTACTTTGTACGCATGTCATCTCAAAATGCCTGTTTCAAAACTAAGAGAAACCTAAAAATTACCTGTCATAAACATCATTTTCATTTATCAATGCTACAGGAGATATTTATTTACCTCTCTTTCTGCGTATCTTTCCGCCATCTGTCTGTCTTTTTCTATCAATAATGTATCTTTACTTTATTGTACTAAACTTGCATTTAGTGTTAATAATGAAATACTCTGTATTTTAGTTTGAACAGGAACCTGTAGGATAGAGAGGAACTATACTTGCACATTTAGTGTATCTAAACTAACCGATAGCAAAGTAAAAGTGGAGATCTGCCATACCCAAGGCTCATCATGGCCACACGAGGGACATCTAGCATGTGTGGCTACCAAAAGGAAAAAGGCAAAGGCTTACGGCAGAAATTCAACAGGGGGCTCAGAGAGAGAAAATTCTTGACAACACAAGAGATAGCGTAGTGAATGGTAAACACCTTAGCGTACACTGTTGAATTATGGTGCACGCGGGAGGTTGATAGGTACGAAAGAGGTGCAAGAATCGCGCGAGACGATAGCCGAAAGCGACTCTACCTTCTTGAGTACTTAGAAAACCTCCCAGTGCATCCATAACTCAATAGTGTACTTTGTGGCGTTTGATACATTAATACATCGTACCAAAAGAGTTTTCTTTTATTTAACAAATCTTACATGACCAGAAAAAACAAGCGCGTGCGGAGATTAGTCTTTTCATTTGCTCACGTCAGCAGCGTACACCCATGGGCAAATGGTGGACTTTGAATTGACCAATCAGAGCGCGCGCTTTACTTTGGTTATGTTATAATTAAGAATTTGTTCATGCTTAGCATGCGTGCATCCATAACTCGATATGCGCACAGCTAAAAGCATGACGAAATTCTCTTAAAACAGAGCGACAACAAGGTTTGTGCGAAGAAGCTTTTTTTTATTGTGATAGAGTGCAAAACTTTCACAACGCATAAAAAAAGTAAAGAAACGTCCCTATTGGCTGGCCAGAAACACGCCACATTTTATACTTTTGTTTGAGCGAGCGCAATTGATCCAGTTAATCGATAACTTTGAAGGAAAAGCTAAAAGTTAACGGGAAAAATGGAGAAAGTCAAAGCTAAATGAAGTCGTGTCACTATAAAATGTTTTAAAACTCAACGATCCGACAAATTTGCGAAATGTGCAACTTGCAAGTTTTTGTCGGCTTTGTTTTTGCTGCTTGTTGGATCAGGACCTTAAAGGACCTAAAAGGTCAATGTCGATAGAAAAATTTGGCAGTTTTTCGCTAGTTTCTTCCATAGTTTAAAGAGAAGGAAAACTGCATTGGAGCTAAACAGGAAGGCAACTCTAGCGATCTGCACCCAGGTAAAAAAAAGCTCACGTCATCTTATTACGCACAGGCGTGCGTAAATAAAGATTTTGTTCATAGCGGCTCAATAGGACTTAGTTGGGGCAAGCACGCGCGCTATGTTATAATTTGTTTTGGTACATGACGCGCTCGTCCTTCAAGGACGTCTTTCACCTGTAATTCTAGATGCTTGTGGTTCTTCGTTTTCATTTGTTACATATATCTTATTAGCCAAGCGCGAGGGCCGTACTTGGAGAATATCGGCCCGAGGTCTTGACAGTACGGACCGAGCGCAGCGAGGTCCGTACAAAAAAGACAGGGGGTCGATATTCTTCCGGTACGGTCCCGAGCAAGCTTGGTTGATAAGAGATCTATTATGCGACTGAAGTTGAAAGGGACACAAGTGCGGTATCATTCGGGACCATTCGGGACAGTACCCGGCCCAATACTGAGAGAATATTGACCGGCAATAGAGCATTTTGATTGGTTGACTTTAGTTATTGGCCCTCTGAATGCCCGAGTCGTGTAATAAAGTATAATAAAAAATATGCAAACTATTATTGATACGCTGAGAAACACATGCTTAAACAATCGAGGCTCTCTTGTGTTTAACCTGGAATAACTGTGATACTGGCCGCCAATAAACGATGTACATGCTATACGATTACTATGGAAACACACACTAATTTTTTCCTATTTCGATTATCGCCCATATCCAGAGAAGCCAAGAGAAGACCTCGAATTTAATCAAAGGACTTCCCATGGTTTACTCGATGTGTAGACGTTTCATCTTTAACAAGGTTTAGTTTGGTTTAGTTTATTGAGGTTCGCCAACATACAACACAAAAATATGTCTAAAAGGGTACCACAAGGGCAGGAGAAAAGAACAGGGCACGCCCCAGTTTATATTTGTTTCCCTGGCTTGAATAATAAGGATGGGAAATATTGTTATGTAAAGCAACTTTAAGAATCAGTGTGGAAAATTTTATATTAAAAATTAATATGAAAAAGTCGGGACTTTATCGCTACATTATTTTTTCTAAAAAAATAATTAAAGATGAACTTCTGTTTTGAGGGCTCCTGAGCAACAGCACTCGATTAGGTCTGTAGGCTTGTCGAAGTTCTATTTATTACAACTGTTATATTTTCGTTTAAAACTAAAAAAAAAAGTGTTTACTGCAGTGAAATCATATGTTTTGTTTTATGTCTATCGCAAGACTGATTCATTAACGATCTGTTTAAGAAAGTTTATCAGCTGCAAACTAGGGTGAAGTAAGACTCAAGACGTAGAAGATTTGAATGGAAAAACATAAGCAATGTTTAACGGTGCAAACTTAAAAGGTGAAGGAAGCATCGTCCGGCAAAAAATGTATTAAATTATCAGCTCTCAAAAAATAGTCTACTCTTTCGAAAATTGTCTTCATATGGGCTTGAGGCTGCCATTTTTACAGTTGCTTGGCAACCTAACAGATCAGCTAACAAGTTCTAGCTAAATTAAAGACATTTGTATTGTAGAGGATTTAATGGAAATTATTGCTAAATAAAGACATTTAGAAAATTGTGGGAATATAGACTAAGTAATAACACAAAAACAAAAACAAAATGAAGTAAACAAGTTTTAACCGTAGATAAGCGAAGACTCTGCTCGTCTGATGGGATGACCACGAGTTCAAAAAAGATGTTTACCATCATCACGTAGTGACATAAAACAACCCTCCATGTCCTGAGTTCTGATAAAACATCTTTCACATATCACGGCCAAATGTGATTGGCGAACACGTTTCTAGGAAGTGTAGCCTTAAATTGGAGTTACATCTTAGTCAACAAACTGCTGTTATAAACTACTTGGTGTGCTTGATAGCTCCAAAACATCGAAAGTATTTCTTTTTAGCTGGTTTTGTGCGGACATGAGACTTTTTCTCCACTTGTTCCTTGTCTCTGTGGTGCTTCCCCTCAGACAATTTCAGTCCTGCCCAGATAGTATGTATTAAAGCTTGCATTTGTTGATAAGAAACCTTTATGTTTCTGTTCTTCATTTTCCAGCTAAGCAATATACCAAAAACAAAAAGGAAACGCAAATTTTCGAGGACTGAAAGTCTCGTGCATAGAGGCCTCACTAACAAAATGGCTAGTGAAACTCGTCGTCCATTTTAATACGCTGGTATCTTTTGTTCATTCAAAATTATTTTAGATCCTTTTTCACAATATGTGAAAGTGTGTTTGCAAAGTTTTTTAGTTATAACTGAACAATATCCGCAATTACTTAATTGGTCATCTATTTAACAGCTTAGAGCCTCGAATTCTTTTCAGACACTCATTTGAATCCATAAAGTTCTATCGAGGTCACTCAAAATTAATTAATATATATTCGCAAGTTCCTTTTGTTTGTCTGGTGCTTGCACGAACTAAAGTAAGAGCCTAACGTTAGCCTCGCACTTAGGGAAATAAAAATTGATATCTTAACTAGTTGGAAAAATTTTTTTTCTAAATTCGAGAGATTTCCTTCCCTTCTTTGTTGTTTTTACATGCTGCTGTGGAATAAGAATCTCTCTTTGGATACGTGATTATTCGCTGGTGTAATATTTAGTTGACATCGGAAACATGTTACCGACAGGTGTTAAATATATACCAAAACGACTTTCTAGTAATTTTTGGAACTCGGCATTCGAGGAAGACTGTTTTCTTCATAGCACCCTTTCTGTGTTATGTATTACGCAATTTTTGGGAGCCCGATGAGTGGGTTTTTTCAAAGCTAATAAAAACGTAGAGAAAGTTGTTGAAATGCAGACAGAGCAATTATGTTTCCAATAATGCAAAAGGAATACTGGCTGCGAATGAGTGGGAACATCAAAACTTCTCACTTGACGGGTGGCTAAAAGATAGATGACATGAATGTCTAAACATGAACATACTGAATTTAGTTATATTTAAAAACTCTTTCTTGGAACATTCTCGCAATTCAATTAAAATCGACGCACAATGAAGGGACAGGATGATTTTAAAGTTCAATGGCGGTTTCTAAAGCTTTTTGAATATTAATTTTCTATGGAAACGTTTTATCTCAAACAAGTTTAATTTATATCGATAATGAGAAAAACAAGTTCTAGCTAAATTAAAGACATTTGTATTGTAGAGGATTTAATGGAAATTATTGCTAAATAAAGACATTTAGAAAATTGTGGGAATATAGACTAAGTAATAACACAAAAACAAAAACAAAATGAAGTAAACAAGTTTTAACCGTAGATAAGCGAAGACTCTGCTCATCTGATGGGATGACCACGAGTTCAAAAAAGATGTTTACCATCATCACGTAGTGACATAAAACAACCCTCCATGTCCTGAGTTTCATAATTCAATAATTGTCAATGCACAATGAAGCGAAAGGAAGATCTATAGCGGTTTCAAAGGTCTTTTCAAAGCCATTCATTTCATATCTAAGAGTTTTGTCCCAAACAAGTTGAATTTTTGTGGCAGATATTATCATATAGACCAGTTTTCAAGAAAAGATGCGGAACATACCAGTTAGGGTATTTTACAGTTCAGTTTGCATGTATCGGTTTGGCAAGGTATGCTTTTCTCTCTTAGGGGGGGCCGTCTCGACTTCCCGTCGAAAGAAGGTTCTCTTTTTTCTTTGCCCATGAAAAGTGTTTGGTGGAACATTCAGCTTTCATAGTTTGGTTGTTCTCCAATTCTCCTGTTTTTGTGTCGCCACAAGCTAAAACTGATTTCTGGCCAGACCGCCCGTGTGGACAGCGATCAAAATAAGAGGAGAACCTTTTTTTGGACTTAATTTGCATATCAAAAACTCACTAAATTAGAGGAAAGAATACTTAAAATGCAGGTGCAAGTCGGGCTGAAACAAAAACTCTCAGTGAGAACGACACTTGACAAAAGAGTTTACCTCATTGAAGCCATGATCTCTAAAATTGTGTTCTAAATTTCTTAAGAACTTTGGTCAAAATGCCACAGAGATATCAATTTGAATCTTAAAAAAATAATAATAAATAAGATTTCTTATGTGCTTGCTTCCTTTTCGCAGAGTTTAACTAATAATTTCTTTTCTGGTTTGATGCTACTTCTAATCACTGAAACAGGTACAAGAAGAGTCCTTAAGGACAGAGGGCGAACGATGGAAATAACTGCCTGAGGAGAAAACTAACCAAATTAACTGTTTCAGAACAGCGTCTCCGTGACGGGCGATAAAACATCTTTCACATATCACGGCCAAATGTGATTGGCGAACACGTTTCTAGGAAGTGTAGCCTTAAATTGGAGTTACATCTTAGTCAACAAATTGCTGTTATAAACTACTTGGTGTGCTCAATAGCTCCAAAACATCCAAAGTATTCCTTTTTGGCTGGTTTTGTGCGGACATGAGAGTTTTTCTCCACTTGTTCCTTGTCTCTGTGGTGCTTCCCCTCAGACAATTTCAGTCCTGCCCAGATGGTATGTATTGAAGCTTGCATTTGTTGATAAGAAACCTTTATTTTTCTGCTCTTCATTTTCCAGCTAAGCATAATACCAAAAACAAAAAGGAAACGCAAATTTTTAAAGACTGAAAGTCTCGTGCATAGAGGCCTCACTAACAAAATGGCTAGTGAAACTCGTCGTCCATTTTAGTACGCTGGTATCTTTTGTTCATTCAAAATTATTTTAGATCCTTTTTCACAACATATGAAAGTGTGTTTGCAAAGTTTTTTAGTTATAACTGAACAATATCCGCAATTACTTAATTGGTCATCTATTTTACAGCTTATAGCCTCGAATTCTTTTCAGACACTTATTTGAATCCATAAAGTTCTATCAAGGTTACTTAAAATTAATGACTATATTTTCGCAAATTTCTTTTGTTTGTCTGGTGCTTGCACGAACTAAAGTAAGAGCCTAACGTTAGCCTCGCACTTAGGGAAATAAAAATTGATATCTTAACTAGTTGGAAAAATTTTTTTCTAAATTCGAAAAATTTCCTTCCCTTTTTTGTTGTTTTTACATGCTGCTGTGGAATAAGAATCTCTCTTTGGATCTGTGATTATTCGCTGGTGTAATATTTAGTTGACATCGGAAACATGTTGCCGACAGGTGTTAAACATATACCAAAACGACTTTCTAGTAATTTTTGGAACTCGGCATTCGAGGAAGACTGTTTTCTTCATAGCACCCTTTCTGTGTTATGTATTACGCAATTTTTGGGAGCCCGATGAGTGGGTTTTTTCAAAGCTAATAAAAACGTAGAGAAAGTTGTTGAAATGCAGACAGAGCAATTATGTTTCCAATAATGCAAAAGGAATACTGGCTGCGAATGAGTGGGAAATTTAAAACTTCTCACTTGACGGGTGGCTAAGAGATAGATGACATGGATGTCTAAACATGAACATATTGAATGTAGTTATATTTAACAACTCTTTCTTGGAACATTCTCGCAATTCAATTAAAATCGACGCACAATGAAGGGACAGGACGATTTTAAAGTTCAATGGCGGTTTCTAAGGGTTTTTGAATATTAATTTTCTACGGACACGTTTTATCTCAAACAAGTTTAATTTATATCGATAATGAGAAAAACAAAAAGAAGAAAAACAATATAAAAATCAGAATGTAAAATCAAGAATTTGTTCGTGCTTGGCGCGTGCGTATCGTGAAACGTATGCACGCTGCAGGAAGTCTGCAGAGCACAAGGGGGGCATGAGAGTTGGTTGAGCTGAGGTCATGAGATATTTCAAGACCAAAGCTTTTCCCAAGGAGCGCTAAATCTTATTCTTGGAAGCGGAAAACTAACAAATTTCTCTCGTTTACGACGCCCGCGTAGTACAATCAGCATGCTTAAATAATTTTTACCTCGTGAATTGCGCGCATGCGCAAGAGCGAGTTGTAGATATGATGTAAAGAATGGCAGTCGGTAGCTCGCTCGATTGGTCAATTCCTGTCAACGTTTTTCGAATTTAGGCTTTTAAGTGCATTTGAAAGCATTTGGCGAGTAATAGACAAATGAAATGGCAATCTTTGTTGCTAAGAATAGTGGTGGGGTGAAAAAGAAGCCAATGATAATCTTGAAAGAGTTTAAAACTATACGTTTTTCATCCGTGAATTAAAGTTTTGCCAAATCTCTCAATATACACTTATGTCTCATGCAGCGTATATTTCTTTGGTGGCGTCAATGCTTTGAATGTATATGTACAGGAAAATGATTATTGTGTTCGAAAAAGAAAAAAAAAACCAAAGAAAGGAAATAAAGTGATAGTTACGTATTAAGTTTTAACTAAAAAATGAAGATGAAAGGTAAACATTGCTAAATAGTTTCGTAGGTGTGCCAAATAGGCACGCGGTTTATATTTTAAAAGGAATATGCGAATTTGTGCGTGAGTGGAGAGATCTCAAGTTTCATGGAATCTGTCAATTGGAAGCACGACGAAAATGACCAAGAAATATTTCGGGAAGACATTTTTATTCAAAACAGTTCTTCATTTGCTGATTATAAGCAAAAAACGTACGAATTTCTCTCAAGTACAAAGCCCACGCAGTAAATTTTATCTGATTAGATCGTTGATTACTTGACTTCACGGCCAGAAAATTGCGTAGCGTTCTGTTGAAAATTCTGAAAAACTGTGAATTAAGGCAAAATCTTCTATCAAACTATACTTTATGAACGCGTTGTTTCTCGAACATAATATTTATCGGGCCATGGAATCGTCAAATTGTCGCTAGGCCCTGCTTGAAGTCCGAAAGTTCGGTTTTCAGTCTACGTCCACAATTCGCATCGCTTTAGAGAATCGTGCTGTCGTTGACTCGAGAGCTTATTCAGTCACCTTTAAGACCTTGAAATCCATTATTTTCCAAGGAGAGTATTCTACAGCATTGCTACTTTATATTCTCAGTTCCCCAAGGTCTAACTCGATGGCAAAGGAACGAAAATTCCCACTGGAAAATTTTGAAGGTCGGCCGGGCAGACGCCATATTTTCAAATTTGATCATTTTAGTATGAACACACAGAATAATGACCCTCTAGTACCCCTAAGGCCATGAAAATATATGCGCAAACGACGGATTCTGATTTGTTTATTGATCTCCAAACTATGGAGTAAGTTTGGAGACAAAATTTTGCTTAGTAGGGGAGGTAGGAGGGAAGCGTTCTCGCGCGAACAAATCGCGCGGTTCGGGCGGTTATGCGCAGTTAAGCAAAACGAACTGAATTTACTTTCGCGCTGCGGATTTGATCCAACCTCTCCTTCGTAACAGGGAAGGTTACTATGTTTGTGGCAGTGCCACAAGGCCATCTACAAAATGACTCACTAGACAGCATAAGCATAAAAAGAACGAAAGCATGTGATAATCTTATGCATACATGCTTATTCTTATGTCCGAGCGTCCCATCCAGCGTATAAGCTTTTGTATGTTTATCCCCATGCTTAGTTTTACATAAACTTGAATTCCTTTGTTCTTTTCGGGGGGAATCGGTCGGTCAAAAGATTCTCGGTGCGTAATTTAAAATTGTCAACTGCTTTCTCGTTGTCTGCACCCGCAAATAAAGATTCGAAGTTGTTTTCCGAAACCTCAATTGAGGTGCCGCCACTAAAACTGCTTTGAGTAACAAACAGTTCTGACTCTGAATCGCTCAACATTGCTAGCCTGTTCCCAGCATTCACTACGAACGAGACGACCAACTAATTCGAAATGCGACTTTAAAAAACTAACATATAATGAAAAAGCCGAGAAACCTGTGAATCCCACTAATGCCAGCATGGAGTGTTAAAAAACAAAACAAACATGAACAATAGAGCCATTTTTCTTCAGTGTATTTTTGCATCGCTTGAGGAATCCTCGCACATGTAAAAAATGCCATTTATCGGCCTTCAGCTCGTGGTTATGTGATTTATTCCCCTCGTGCGTTTCCCTCGGGCAACGCACGAGGGAAATAAATCACATAACCACGAGCTGAAGGCCGATAACCCTTACTTACATCGCAAGTAAATACCAAGCTTAATATTGCAACGATAGTTTATCGATAAACAAAACAGCGCCATTTTGAACTTTCTTTCCACAAACCTTTACAGTTAAATCTGGAACAGTGATTGTCTTATACTAACTCCTACCCAGACCATATTTTCTGTCTTTGACGCCTAAATTAATTTTACATCATATTCCTCAAAACGTTCATTTACCAGTCCAACACTTCTTAGAACGATTCATATCCTAGTGTGGAAATCAAACATCACTTTCCATTGACGACATTGTATGGTTTTCCAATTCACAAGTTGGCTCACAGAGCCTTTGATTTGCTAGAATTTATGACGAGAATGTGTAGCTTTGAGTTAAAAATTCTGAAAGATTTTAAGAAAAAAAATAAGTAAATCAACAGTGCTCAAATAATCCTTGTTACGGCCATAACTCGTATCGCGTTTAGAAATTAGATATTTTTAGCCCCAAAGCTATTTTCGTTTAGGCGAGGAAAATGTGATTTGAAAAAATGTACGCAAGTTGAAAGTTCATAATTGAAACTTCTTGCCTCTTTTATCTTTGAACATTAATGGCAAGTATTTAGTTTTCTGAAGACAAATTTTCTTTGGAATTTGGGCTCGTCAAAGTTACACTTTTTCAATTTTCGGTATCATTTTTAACAACTGTGAAACTATGTGTTTCAGGTGTCCCGCAAAAAGTAATTAGATGAAAAAAAAAATTCTTTGATGAATATAAGAGGTGATCATGAAAATGATTTGCATTTATATAAAAGAAAGAAAAAATACATTTTCTGTCTTTTGGAGGTCATGCGATCCTTTTCTAGAGATCTATTTGGCTCGAAAAAACTAAAGAATTTATATAATTTGATGTTGGCATTTTACTGAGTATGTCATACTTATCAATATAAGTCCCAAGCGCTCGAAAAGCGAGTTTAATTAACAACGGCTGCGACCTTTAGAATTCATGACCCATATCGCTATTTAACATTTAATGATTTCAATTTTTAGATCAATGCCGTATATTAGCATTTCCACCGACTCTGTTCTTTGTGGGAAAACGTCTTGTTAACCACACCGTAAGAAATACTAGTGTGATTGACAGGGACACGTGTGAATATCGTTGCTACCTGGACTATGACTGCGTCAGTGTTAACTTTTATTTTGGAGAAAATGGAGCAGAAGAACACAACTGTGAACTGAATAACTCAACGGCTAAAGAGCATGATAAAGATCTGGTGGAAGCAGCGAACTATGTGTACCATGGAACTAAGGTACATGGACGAGCTGTTAATTGCACCTCTCTCTCTTCTAGCGATTCATGAGAGCAGAGGGGTACTTTCGTCCATTATTTGTTATTCTTAAACAATTTTAGGCAAGTGCTTTTATAAATAAGCAGTTACCAAGAACAAAAATCCTTTGAGTGCCTTGTGGACACCCAACTCTATTAACAAAAGTATGTAATTTGTCAGTTTAGAACCATGCGTCACCGGCCTTGAGTAAACTGGCAATTGATCGCTTTCTTTGTTTTAATAAAGAAAGCACATCCATGCCTCTTACATGATAATTCTCGTAGGCAAAAATAAATGGGTCATTTTAAGGCATTACCGCAAAAGTTTTTATTCAATTGGTTTTTCGAAGCTTGAATATACTACGTTTAAATTTAATCGAAATAATTAAATCCATTTCATGGCTCAGGAGAAGATCACAACGATGGATATAACGATATAGCCGACCTATGACTGGGGTTACTAAGTGCTGTTCTTAGGAACGACACTGTACTCTTTAATTCCTGTCTAAAGACGCCCCTTCCCGATTTGTTTTGTTTTTTTTTTTTTGTGCGCTCACGTTCTCTGGGCAACTACCTGTGACATCCCATTTTTTTTCTTTTTAAGAACTTTTGCGCTCAATCTCCATGCAAAAACAACGGCACCTGCCACTCGGGATTTACAAGACAACGATTTCGCTGTTTATGTGCGTCTGGATTTACTGGCCACGATTGTGACGTGGGTAAGACTTGAATTGATAGAAATTAATTTTGTATTTAATCGCAACACAGTGGGTGGTTTAAGATTCAAAGTCGGCTGTACTTCTTTCACTTGTTAACAGTGACCTAATGCCGAGGAAAAGGGGTTTAGGGGCGCAATATCCAATTTCTTTTTCTTTTTCTAATTTCTGGGTATTATGTCTTGTTTAGGGTGAACAGGAAGGAGCTGTAACCAGCTCCGTTACTTGTAAAATTCGTTTTCTTTTTTAAAGATCGTCCTGCCTTTTTCAAGTTGCAGCCTCGGGTGCACTCATGTATTATTCTCTAGATATCCCTAGGTGGAGTCTTTTGATATCAATAAGAACTCAAGCCACCTCCATTAGGACCAGTCTATTTCAGGCATTCAGTGGAAAAGTAGAACAATGGATTTGAACTCTCCTATCCAGAACACGATGCTTTGTCGTATCAGCGCGATAAAACCTTTTAGAACTGGGCGAAATTGTTGGAGGCGCGGTGGCTTCATAGTCGGTGCGCTCGACTCCGGATAGAGTGGTCCGGGCTCGAGCCCCGGCCGGAGACATTGTGTCGTGTTCTTTACTCTCACAGTGCCTCTCTTCGCTCAGGTGTTTAATTAAAAATGGCTACTGGCAAATTTAATGCTGGGGGGGGGGGAGGGGTAACCCTGCGATAGTCTAGCATCCCATCCAAGGGGGAGTAGAAATACTCCTAGTCGCTTCATGTTACAGACACCGAAGTTAAGCACCGGCGTGATGGGCCACTTGGTTGACTGGCCAAATTAATGCACCATAAATGGTAACCTGATATGATTCGGAAGATGATGGTCTAGTAGAATAATTGCTTAATGGATGACTGAATGCTTTTTTATCAACGCTGAAAATCATAAAAACTCTGCACATCATGCACAACAGCTTTAAACGTTTTATTCAATCCTCACGTGTTTTTGAGATAGATTTGATGATCTAGGACTCACCTATCTCACTCGTTTGTTATGGGACTAAGAAGAGCCTGGGCTGCACCTAAGAAATTCTTAACAGCGGCAATTCTTCTAAATCACCACATTTGAGGACCATGTGAGATTGCAACGCGCATGCGCGAGATCAGTGCACGTTAGCTTGTTAGCAAGATTGGTCACGAACGTTCGAATCAGGCGTGAAAAAATGTCAAATATTGAACATATTGAGGATTACGCCTTGAAAACCTCTTTTATAAAGAAGGCAAAGAAGCTCCCTCATGGCGGGAACGAGGTTCCCAGGTCAGAGGGCACTAGTGGTGTAGAAAACACTACTTCAAACGGTTTGTCGGAAAACGCGCCCGAAAATGACATAACACTACAGAGTGAGCTGTCAATAGTTGGCAGTATGCTAACGAATTCTATGCTTACTCTCCAAACAACTTTGACTCAGCAGTTTGAAAAACTGCAAAATACTATTGAAAGAACTTGGTCCACAGAGGAAAATAATCTGTTGGCGAGCTCCGAGGGAGAATACAGGAGTGAGAGTGACAATGAAAATGGCGATGTGACAGAAACCGCTGCAAAACGGTCGAAAAACGTAGATAAAAAATGTGATGTACTCGACGCAATTGCTCAACGCCTCACAAAGACAGAGCCGACCGATGTTGCTGTCAACGAAAAACTTGCTACAATCGTGAACGGACTCATGTTGAAATTGTAAAAACCTCAAGAATCAAAGCTCAAAGGAGAAGGGGAAAAAATCGTCCGACCACAAAACTGCGAAAGTTTGGTCGTCACAAAAGTGGACGAGCTTATTTGGAACAGATTGAGGCCGAACACGAGGTCCTTTGACTCGAGGGTACAAACAGCCCAAGGCATGTTGATCAAAGGTGTCATTGAGGTCATCAAAATGCTCAAAGAAATGCTGGACCTGAAGTCCAAAGCAAATGACGAGTCAGTGAATGATAGTATAGATTATGAGAGCAAACTTAACCAGCTGATCGACAAAGGAATGTCAGCTATAGAAATGCTTAGCAACTATAGAAACTATATAATAACTTAGAAACTATACAATAACTATCGTGTTAGTAGATGTTACTTCTTGAATTTTTGAATGCTGTTCCATCTATGAGATGAAAATGGCAATATACTGATGGCAAGTCATGTGGACACTTCTCTAGCTAGCATTTATTTTACGAAACTCACCGAAGTCGCCTATTTTTTTTTTTTTTTTTTTTTTTTTATATCACGGCTGATATACTTTTCAGCGATATACTCTTGTTCGTTTATTCCTTTGTTTGTTTGGTTTTTTGGGCTTTATTGCTTCTATTGATTGCCCCGACATCTCTTTTACTTTCAGATATCGACGAGTGCAGTAACGGAGACCATCTCTGTGACGTCAATGCGAACTGTACCAACACTGACGGTTCCCACAACTGCACCTGCAGGGAAGAATACATCGAAGATGGACAGTCATGCCAAGGTACGAGCGAATAATGAATCAGAAATATGACTTCGATCGCACGCTACATGATAGTAGCCTTAGCATTAAATAAAGCATCGTTAGCAGGAACTATTATCCTATTAAGTGCTACGTGCTGCATTTTAAGCAGCCTTACCCATGCATGTTTATGCAAGGGTTCACCATGATCTACATTTTGCCTGTTTCAGAGCCATTATAGTGGTGGGTTAAAAATAATTGTGACGAAATGTTAGTTTACAATATCTAACTCGTAAAACACAAAAAGGAGAAACCGTTGTTTTATCCTTTGCAACGATTAATAGCATCGCACGACTGAGATTCTTTATCCACTTTAAAGCAACAAAAATGAAAAAAGTGCAAAATATCTTTGTGGTGTCTCAAATATTGACGAATGTAAAGGAAATCACTCTTGTCACCTGAATGCTACCTACGCCAACGGCAACGGATCGTACGTTTGTACTTGTAAGCCCGAATGTACTGGAAATGGACGCAATTGTACAGGTATTTAATGTATTTTGTTGGTGAACCATCACATTCGAGAGAAAAGTAATACCATACGTGCCCAAAGTGTATACTTATCATATCATACTTTTCCAGATAGAAAAGGAAACACATGTGGGCCTGTTGGTGTGGCAGACAACAACACAATTCCAGATGCCAGAATGACAGCAAGCAGTGTGTTTCTTATCAAAGATGATCTTTATGCTTCATACCTCGGCCGACTGAATGAAACCAGGGGACGAGGAGGGTGGTGTCCTAAGACTAAATTTAATAGAACCGACTACCTCCAAGTAGATATGGGTTCAGTGCTGTCTGTTTGTGCTGTGGCTACTCAAGGAGGAGAGGAACTTTTGGAATGGACTACCAGCTATAAACTGCGCCTATCCATTGACGGTTTAACTTGGAACACCTACGAGGAGACGAATAAGACAAAGGTTTGGAAGTACCAGTAAATAAAGCGTTGATTTGATCAACGACTATCAGTAATGGTTATAGGGCAAGGGGAATCCAATTTGGTCTGTGAATAACGTGATTGAGTTACAACATTGTATCATTGCAAGCAAGAGTGTGAATTGTTGTTATTCACGAGTACAGTATGCATATGGTTATTTTACGGTGGGACAGAAAGTCTTGTGACTAGTGAACCAGAAATATTGCACAGTTGGAGAAACAAAATAGCCATCTGTTAAATGCATTAAAAAAGAACCACATGTCTAAAAGGTTTGGAAAGCACAACAATTGACATTTTTTAAGTAAAAATCAAAGAGTTTGTGGCGGATACGGATAGTTTGCAAGCAGATATAAAGCTAAGGAATTCGTGCCATCTTTAACATTTTCTATGAGTATAGGAGGGTGTATAAACGAGCGATCAAAACAAGAAAAGTGACAGAAAATTTTACTCCGTTTAGAAAATTCCGGCCGCAACAAAAAAGCACAACATTATGTTGATGATGTGAGCTGTTGAGACATGGTCAGATGCCCCCTCCATCCCCTCCCTTCCCTCCTTCACCTACAAGTACCTCCTTGTTTAAATGGACTTTAGAATTGGTGGACTACAACAAGGTGCTCAGTTTCTTTCTTTTTTTTTTTTTTTTTGTCGGTTTTCTTTATTCCAGGTCTTTCAAGGAAACTCAGATAGAACAAGCATCGTGAGGCATTCACTTAGACCTGACTTCAAAGCCAGATATGTTCGGTTTTATCCTGTCTCACACCATATTCATCCCTGTTTGAGGGTGGAAATATACGTGCTTAAGTAATGCATGAAAGAGTTCTATTGGAAAAAAAGTGTGTACGCATTGCGTACAGTAGGAAAATAAGCATCACCAAAAAACTAAAGAAACTTTTTAAATCTAATCTCTACACACCTTTCGCTGCAGTATAATAAAACAGTTACACAGGATAAACGTGAAGTGGAAAAGGTATTCCAGAACTGTGTTGAAAGTTGTGTTTAGTCACTGTCGCTTATTAATTCTGCATTATCGTTGCTATCGGTGTGAGTTTTCTCAATTTTCCGATAAGTTGATAGCTTATGCAAACAATATCAGAAGATACAGAGGAATCGAGAGTAAGCGCGAATACCTGCAACTTAAAGGCGGAGTAGTAAGTCCAGCCAATAACAAAACAGATCTGTGGTAGAGCAACGCCATCTTGGAGCATTAATGCATCAACAACAGTGCTCTAAGACATATCAGTGACAAGTCACTATACCACAACATTAGCGACGAGTAGCTATTCAAACGTCGTTGCCGGATGAAGACAAGCAGCACTTAAGCATTGGTAGAGTCGCAATTTGCTCTGGATAACATGTCTCCACAAATAATATATGATCTTTATAATGAGAAAAAAGGTTGCACTTAACGTTTATTTACTATCTAAGATCAGCTTTTCGAAGCCCTTGGTAATAATTAATAAATTAAAACGTATCAGATGACATGCGAAATTCCCATGGAGAAAGGTAGTGGGTGGTGGTATATATGCTAATTAATATGTACTTTGAAAGGTTTTGCACCATTTCGTCTGGAATCACTTGTGATGATTATCTTAGAAATAGAAATATCGCAACAAACGAAAACCGAGAACAACTTTCAAACTAAGTTAAGCTATAACTTTTGCAGGGATAACTCTTGGGTCCACAATTATAAATAATGTATAATAAGATAATAAAAAGAAAAACGACAAAAGAAGAAACAAACAAAGGAGAAAAAAAAAAGAAAATACGAACCGCCTCCCGGTTAGCTCAATGGGTAGAGCACCGGACTGTTGTGCGGGAGGTCGTGAGTTCAAATCCGGCCGGACCAACACGTAGGGTCTTTAAATAACTGACAAGAAAGTGCTGCTTTTGTAATAATATCTGCAAATGGTTAGACTTTCTAGTCTTCTCGGATAGGGACGATAAATGGAGGTCCCGTCTCACAAGGCCCTTGTATGTGATAAAAATTTGTGGGACGTTAAAGAAACTACACACTGTTCGAAAAGAGTAGGGCACGTAGTGCCTGGTGTTGTGGTCTATCTTTGTGTAGTGTCTATCAAATTGATGGGGGGGGGGGGGTACTGCGCCTTTGAATATTGTATAGAATGTGCGCAATGAAAAAAAGGAATTCATTCATCAACCCCCGGCCTGAAACCTGATGTTTCTTTTAGCAACAACGGCCTTGCATAGTAGCATGCAAATTGAATTAGAAATCTTCAGATCTATCAGTAATTTAATCATTATGATTGGTAGCTAATTCTCAAATCGCCAACACAAGAATCTAGATTTAATTCACTTCAAATCTTCATGAAAATGAACCTTACATGATGCAGGCCAGAGAAATCGGGATAAAACTGTGCATAACTTGGGAATACTCAGAACCTGATGCGATTGTACTTTAGAATAGTAGTCTGTTTTAAAACGATGATCCTTCAAGCTGGGTTGATCTTGAATATCGCTGTTAGAAAATATACCACTAGGGCATACATGTATTAAAACACTAAAGGTAATGTTAGTTTCTTCAAGTTGCTTTTGTGTTGCACATAGGTCAATATAAGTAACATAAGTATTGTTAACAATGCTAGTTTTGTTTGTATATTTTAGATTAAAAACCTATTAAAGAGAATTACTGGACTTTATCAGGAATCATCGTGGAATATAAACTTTAAATATAACTTTAATTTTTTTCAGTTTTGCGTCGAAATTGATTGGTTACCCATTACAGGTCAAATTCTCACCGGGAAAGCGTATAATGATCCATAGGTCTGTCAAGGTAAAGCGAGAGGACTCCATGAGCAAGTGAAGAAGAGGCGTTTAGCTTCAAATGTGAAATTAATTAAAGTTAACAATGAAAATATTTCCAGGCGCGAGGATCCCTGCTGCTTGCGCGTTAACAGTGTTAAATTAGGACTCTCTCGCAAAATTTAATCTTTAGAAATAACTACGCAATCGTAGTATAACTGGCAATTTTCACAGTTGTATAATGATTCGGTGGCGGGAACGGCCTAGCTAAGCCCAGATGTGTCATGACATTTGAGGATAGCCTGATTATACTGCGTGACGTGACTACCAAGTAATTTGCGTTGTACCCGGCATGTTTTAACCATGATCTATAGGCTTGGGACACAAAAAGGGCTCTTATCTGTTCTGCTAAGACAATGCCAAAGTTAAATTGTGACAGCTAAATACTCTGATCAGACCTTTGACTCTGAGTCACGGACCAGTCAGCATGGAGGCCGGTGAGCTTCTCGGCAAGGACCTTGTTTTCTTTCAGGATATTAAAGTGGCTGAAGTTACTTTTATGATTATCTTTAATAAATTAAAGAAATCGAAATCCGCTACAACAACAACATTGACTTTATTTTTTTTTCTTTAAATTAAAGAAATAAAGGCTTTTGTAGCCCGCAGTTAGCAAAGCTATTCTAGGCTGGCTACCTAAACAGACACTGTATAGGCTCTCACACAGACACAGACACAGACACACACACACACACACACACACACACACACACACGCACACACACACGCAACAATGAAATAAATAAATAAATGAGCAAATAAAAATAAATAATAAATAATAGTAGTGATAATCATGTTAAAGGTTTTAACTGGGCCAGTCACACAAGGGAGTTTTTAACAGGTCAAAGAGAAAGCTAATCAGTTGAAATACAAATATAAGCTAGAAAGGTCAAGGTAGCGCAAGTCAACATTCATATCCTCAATTTCAAGAATTTTCAAAAGCAAGTGAGTTAGCTCACGTTTAAAAGGTGCTTTCCTTAGCTTACGAATTTCAGGGGGGATGCCATTCCATATTTCGCACCAACTCTAGAAAAGGAAAACAACTGATGATTTGTTCTCGCCTGAGAAACGAGTAGAGTAGGAATGAACCTGTTCAGAGTGAGTAAAAAGTTCAGAAAGATTGGGAGGAGCACAGCGATTTTTGATATCATGTAACAGAGAGGCAACCAATTTGAAGTAAAGCATTTTTATCGGTAGAATTCCCGAACTACTAAAAAGAGGAGCACTGTGAGATGTATAATCGAAAAAGTACATTAGACGAAGAACCCGCTTTTGTAAAGTGACGATTTTCTTTAGATGAGTATTCGCGGCTTGGCCCCAAGCAACGAGACCATAGGAAATATACGGTTCAATGAGCGAGCGGTAAATGTTTATAAGAGTAGTGAGCGGTACCAAGTGTCTTAGCCTTGCAGTAATACCGATACCTTTGCTTATTTTCGTGGAAATGTAGTTAATATGGTGCTTCCAGGAGAGATTACCGTCAATTAGAACACCTAGGTATTTAACATATGTCTTACGTTCAAGAGATACCAATTGCTCCGAGTTATTATCAAGTATTTTAAGGTTTACTTATCGGTATAGTTTGTGTTGATAAGGATGACAAATAACGAAATTAGATTTAGATACGTTAAGAGATAATTTATTTGAATTGAGCCATTCACACAACTTTAATTACTCTTCATTGACAACAACTTCAAGTTTGTTTAGATCTTTTTCTGCATATAGTAAATTGGTATCATCAGCAAATAAGTAAAAGTCAAACTTTTTAGAGGAACGATGCATGTCATTGACATAAATTAAGAAAAGAAGCGGACCAAGTACAGAACCTTGAGGGACTCCACACACTATTCTCTCTTTGCTAGAGACAATAGAACCGCTTTGGGTTGATTGCCTCCTGACAGACAAGTATGACGAGAACCAGTCATTAATCAATCCTCTAATTCCATAATGGTGTAATTTATGCAACAAAATCAAATGATCAACCGTGTCGAAGGCCTTTTTCAAGTCAATGAAAATGCCACAGGAATATAATTTTTTATCAATGTTGTTTTGAATTGTATTTAGAATATCCAGAATTGCATGTTGAGTTGAGCAGTTCTCTCTAAATCCATATTGCGATGTGAAAGACCTGATAGCGACATTTTAAAGATGGAGAATGGATGATGCAAAATTGAGAGTAGTGGTCACTTATATCTGAGACAATGTTGCCGCTGAAGAGTTTAAAGCCAATTCTGTTATCAAGAATATTGTCAATAAGTGTGGCAGAATTATTATGGACTCTTGTAGGCTTGTCAATTGCTGGAAAAAAGGAGTAACTTTGCAGGGACAGCAGAAAGTTATGAGAAAAATCACAGGTTTCAGATTTGAGGAGATCAATGTTGAAGTCGCCCATGACATATATCGGTTTATTAGTAGAGCTTAGTCTTTCTATTGTCATATCGAAATATGTTTGAAATTGTTCAGGAGAAGTATGTTACCGATAGATTACACCACATATAACAGTTTTACCTTTTAAGAATTCGAGTTCAATCCATAAGGCCTGGAAAGCCTCGTTAGGGGTTTTTTCGAGGACTGTGTAATTTAAACTGGCGTCAACGTACATACTGACACCTCCACAAGAAAGAGGAATTGGCACCTGTTCGAATTGGTAATTAGGTATATGTGGATTAAAGTCTATTCTGGCCGAATTTGTAATTTGTAATTGATTGCTGTAGGGGAATTTGTGCGAAGAGGCACGGTTCAAAACTGTTTCATTCTACTTTTGCATGATAACCTGTGGAACTTTCGTTAATGGGCGGCAATTACTCTCGGCAGTTGAGTGATCATAAATATTGAAATCGATGTTCAGCCCTGAAAAGAACATGGGCTGTAGTATTTTTACAGCTTCCTATTTATTTGGTAACAGATGTGTTTAAAAAGAATCAAATGCTGTTCAGCCCGGCGAAAAGAATAAAGGAAAATATAGTATTTTGATGTACTAGGCAGGCACACCAGTTTTCTCTTGTAAAAATTTTGTCTTTTGGCCCTCAATTGTCGTTTTTGTTTTTAATTTAAGGCGGAAGAATTATTTTTAAAACAGAATTTTGTTTTTAAATCGGTTTAATATTAATCACCTACAATTTTACAATTATCACTCGTACTCTAAACTTATATATTTTTACCTATAAAGTTTTAAGTACTTCTAATAATATACCTTTAATTATAGTTAATTTATAGTCTACCGTTTTATACATGAGCCTCTGGCTCGGGCAATTGGGCAACCATGCCTCACGTTAGACAATAAACTTTGATTGATTGATTGATTGATTGTTGGTCAGTGCGCGTTTTTCTTTGAGGAGATCTAGACTTGGATCAAAAAATGTCATGCGACTTAAAAGAGATCGGTTTGTTTTTCTCCTTTGAAGTGCTTTGCGTGATGCAGAATGTGAGTAGACGTATGAATATTGTAAACGATCTCCAATCGTTTTTCGGCGAGGGTGGGTTCTGCATACATTGCCACTTAAAATGCCATACCCTTTTTCTGTTCAGTTGTAAGCGATTGTGACAGTCTCCGCTACGCCTGAGGGCAAATAATCCCTCAGCGAAATTTAATTAATGAGATAAATCAACCAATTCCTCAATCACAATTCCTCAACCATGGATTGGTGCTAGCGAGTGCAACAAAACGCCAGTCAAATTGTAATGAACAGTTTCCCACCACTGACGTGCTTTTAACCCGACAGAAGCTAAAGACATTATGTTACCAATCTAATTTGGTAAAACTTTGCTCGACAACCTTCCTTCCAAAAGTTTTCCCATCGAAAAACAAATTGTCGCCCATTTTTTATCCTTGATTAAACGAAGGGATAGAGAGAGAGAGAGAGAGAGAGAGAGAGAGAGAGAGAGAGAGAGAGTCCGATTCGAGTGGGTATTTACTACATTGACTGCGTATTTGCTACCGTAGCAACTACCCACTGAGTATTTGCTACGGTAGCAAATACCCACTAGTGCGTATTTGCTACCATTGATGGGTATTTGCTACGGTAACAAATACTCAGTAGGTAGCTGAGTATTTGCAACGGTGGTAAATACTCAAATTAAATTCTAACTACTACCAAACTGCTCAATACCTGAAAAACACACATCTACGTCGTTTTATCGTATTTCTATTTTAAATAGATAGTTTGTCCTCTTCTCGGTGCCCCTGTGTCCATGTTAATTGTATACGTTCTACGTTTTAGTTCCTCTGAGAGTGTTCTATCCTCTACGGTTGTAAACGCACGATTTAACAATAAGCTTCTAGAATCATGAAAGTTTAATGAAAAGGTTGATAACGTGCACATTTCAAAGCTATAACGCGGAGTCTTATTTTGCTCTGAAATGCTCTCCACTACACGAAAATACTCTGAACTGTTAAAGAATGTCAACTAGAGTTTAATCCTTGGAAAAGGCGTGCGCGAGATGGTTTTGCACGAGTTGAGAAGTATCAAGTCGGGTTAAACGTTCCAACTTTCTTCGATAACATTTGTTGATCTGACATTATTGGGGCGTAAAGCATCCATGTTTGTTCAACATTTTTTGTTTTTTTTAACGTTTCATAAGTTCTCAAACATTAGTCCTACAAAAAATGTTGGACAAGGATATATGCTAAATGTTTTAATATTATTGAGTCAACAAATCTTCGATGACAATGTTGGAACGTTTAGCACGGGCCTCAGAAAAAGACTGAGGGTGCGAAAAGAACGAGCGAGTTTTCTGAAAAATTTTAATGAGTGAAATATTGAGAATCGTACAGGATTAGTTCGTGCCATAATAAACCGTCCGCATTGTCACCTCAAAGCGCAAAGGTGGTAGATGGTTGAAGTAAAATAAGCTAATAATCTGAAACGTGATCGTCAGATCCAAGAAATCGCAATGGAGATAAACTATTATTTCTCAAGAACATAGACTTACAGTCACAGGTAGCGTTGCAACTAAAAAAATTCTTAAATATGTTCTAAGCAGTGCAATGCATTGTATGCTGAGCTGTTCACAACTATCAAATATTACTCAGCAGTGCGCCATACTGTACAGACTGCACTTACAGAACATCTGAACTGAGTAACAACACCGTACTGGGAAAAAACTCTTAAATATTACTATATAGGGCGCTACACTGTACTATTCAGTGTATTGTTGTTCGGTACAGTGAAGGACACTGCATAGTAAGATTAAATGTTACAATGCAGTCCATTGCATTGTGCTCAAGAACACGACACTGAACTGTTGGAACTGCTAAATATTACTATGCAGTGGGCTGCACTGTACACTGAACTGTTGAAAACTGTTACATGTTACTATGCAGTAGGCTGCACTGTACATTTGACGCCAAAACTATAAGAACTTTTCTCGTATGAAAGTGGTTCTACTTTATGGATTCTTATTTTAGCGTTAACGAATATAAAAAAAAAAAATCACTACGAGGTGGGTAACATGTGGTTAGCCTGCAAAAAGTCAGGTATAAGTTTAAGATACATTTCGGCTCCTACTGAATTTGGATATAACGACGCTCCAATTTCAACTAAATAGCGCTCCACGGTTTTTGAAGTTGTTTTTTCAAGAAGATCCAGATATTGTTGTTCTTATCAGTAAGCGTTTGAAATTCTAGTCGGTTTTTAGTAAAATGATTTATTTAGTCGTTCTCGTTCATATATGTATAGTTGCAATATTCTATCGATTATGTTAAGAAATCATCTTTTCACAATGGTAAAGGAAATAGAAGTTCATAAAAAACGGGAAACACTATAGGTGAAAGGGATAAGAAGTATGATGATTACATGTAATAATATCTGACTAAGAGTTAAAGGACTGGAACTGTTTTCTTGAGATAATTTCAATTTTATTCTTAGATTTCAACTTGAATTTCATTTCAAAAATCAGTTGCGTTTAATCCCAATGATATATCAATTTGTATGACGTAAAGTAGCTAACGAATACATTGTTACTGGTGTTATTGTTGTTGTAGTCCTGTTTTTGTTGTTTCTCCCTAGCCCAGCTTGGGAATACCTTTACCTAGGAAGATAAATGCCCAATACCCATGTTGGTTGAAGACTGCGTTCGTTTGCTGGTATAACTAAGGGAATAGTTGGTGTTTATCATTTAAAAAGGGACGCTTCGATTACTATCAGCCTGTAAAATCAGCCCTAAAATACAAGCTTTCTACGTCTATCTTTTCTTAATACTTTATTGCTTAATGTATCTTAAAGGAAACAAGTTCGTTAGATACGACTCTCTGTGGCCCTGTTTCTCTGCACTTGCTAAATGCTATCTAAAGTATAGTACGTAGCAAGTAAAGACCATAACGAAATGTAAAGAGTAAATGAATCAAGCATCAGGCGAAAAACAAGCAATTGTGAATGAAGCAGTACGTTATTATTAAGTGTTGCAGTCATACAGGAAAAAGAACTCATGAACTATATGTGTTCATCTGATACTGGGTGTTTTGGGAACTAGGCTAAAGCCTGAAACTAAGCCCGCATTGGAACTGACTTACACACAAGAATTTAAAACTGAACTAGGAGTACACTGCAAACAAAACTAAGCTCACATTCTAACTGAGCAATATTCACATTTAAAACTGAACTAGGCATGGACTGATGAAGCTCATATGATATTAAAACTGGGTCATGCACACAAAATTTAAGTTTGCATTGTAATTGAGTTGTAAGCTCATTTAAAACTTAACTTGATACACCCTAGAAACAAACTAGACTCACATTGTAATATATGATTTATGCAAGCAGTTAAAACTGAACTTGGTTGACACAGTAAACAAAACTAAGCCCACGTTGTAGCAAGGTTTTACACGCATTTAAAACTCAAATCAAGGGTATATTAGAAAAAGCAGTAAGTTTACATTATAACAGAGTAATGCCTACCTTTGAAACTGAACAAGGCGTATACTAGAATGACTTAGATCCCGACCTATCCTAGTAATGTGTGCAATTAACACTGGACTTAGCGCATATTGGAAGTAAAACTAAGCTTGCATTGTTAGAGAGCTATGTGTGTATTTTAAACTGGACTAGGCGCATACTGGAAACAAAAACTAGCTCACACTGTAACAGAGTTATGCACGCATTAAAAACTGATCACAATAGAGACAAAAGTAAACTTGTATTGTAACAAAGCTATGCGTACCGCTTAAAACTCAACTAAACTAAGCATAAACTAGACAGAATACCAAGCTCACATTGTAAATGAGGTATGAGTCCATCTAAAGCTATATCACACATAGACTGGAAATAGGTTAAAGTCACAATGTGAGTTATTTTCGCGCATATAGAACAGAACAAGGCTTTTACAGAAATGCAACTAAACTTGTATGAATAGAATCGTACGGGCATTTAAAACTGAACTAAGTTTAAACATGAATCAAAACTAAGATTACATCGTAACAAAGCTTTGCGCGATTTAAAACTCAATTAGTTAATATAAGTTAACGTTAGGCCTACACTAGAAAAAAGAATAAGGTTCACATTCCAACAGAGTTATAAATACAGTGAAAGCAGAACAAGGGTAACACTGGAAACATTTTTGTCCCTTTCAGATTTGAATAAGGATTGATTGCTGATGCACTTATGCTATCTAAAGTAACACTTGAAGGAAATTTTTCACACCACAATAAGCGCTCGTAATCGTTCAAACTACCTATGTAAAGTGCAGCGTTTATAAGATTAAGATGCTATCATGATTTAACTTACATAAACATAGCAAAATCCTTTTCACAACACTTTTAATTGCTTAATGTTTCAGCCATTTGGAAACGAAACTATTTCTTACAAAAATGCGCGTGTACGCTTTTTTTGTCGGTAAAGGGTGTTATATTTTAAATTGAAAAATACAGAGGGATAGATTCTTCTTAAGCAATACCCAAATAGTTCCTTAAGACTTAATCTTTTACCAAAGAAAATGTTTCTCTAGAGCAAAAGAAGTAGAAATGGGTATTTGCTACATAAAGTGGGTACTTGCTACGTTAAATGGTTATTTGCTACGGAGTGGTTTTTGTGCAATAAAATCTTTTAATTGTGACATATAATTAAAAAAAACAGGTTTAACATGTTTTCTTTCACAAGCGCAGAACTTTCCTACCAAAAAAAACAATTTAAAGTAAAATATGATGATTTTATAAAGAAAAAAGATAATTGACCTTGTCAAAAAATTCTGACTTGTTAAGTCGAGTTGATACTATATGTGGGAACGCAGTTTTGTTCTAAAATTAAGATGGTTTAGAAAGTAAAATATTCCAGATCCCAGAGGGGTTTTACGGCAATAAAAAAGGAACTTGAAGACCTTTAAAGTCCGCCAAAATTTTTTATTTTCGTGATTTTTTCGATGCGTGTACCAAAGATTGAGTATTTGCTACATTGGTCGTGTTTAGATTGATAAACTGACCAAAGATTTCTTATTGGTCGGTAACTTTGAATAGAAATATTATAAGTGAAAAATAGACTGATATTCCACTGTAGAAACGGGAAAATATTGGAAAATTTTATATCAAAAAAAGAAGAGGAGAAAATATTAGCAGATACTCAGCCATGAATCTGGAGAGAGAGAGAGAGAGAAAGAGAGAGAGAGAGAGAGAGAGAGAGAGAGAGAGAGAGAGAGAGAGAGAGAGAGAGCATTTTCCTCATAGAAGCTCAGTCTAAAGCCTAGCGAGATGAAATAATAATCATTAAGCTTACTTTTCAAGGAGTTTCTGCTTACCAGAGGCATAGAAAATGATCAGGTAACAGTGTGGAGAATTGGAATGTTAATCTAGAGGTTAATATTGAACTCGGCAGGCCGCGCTTTAAGGCAAGATGCTTGTGTCTATTTATCCATATTTACACTATGGGTATGGAAATTAAGAATTCTAAAATATGGATATTTAATGGCTTAATTTCCCGTGTGTTGACTTTTGATGTCAACGTGACAGAAAGGAAGTTAATCTGCACTTTTGTCAACAAGTGATTGGCATGTCAGTAGTACATTTCGCGATCGTACGTGTCTCGGCTGGTTTTCAAAACATGTTGGAGCGTTACAAGTCGGTTCAATCCCAATAGCGTTTTATTATGTTTCAAAAACAAGATCGCCCTTCTGTTGGTGATGTGCCCAGCTGTTCATCCAAGTTTGCTTCTCCAGTATCGTTCGTATGTTTATTGCTCTGTTCTACCGTCTTGGTTGGTGTTGAGATCATAAACCAGCGAGTTCATAATGTTGAAGATGTTATGGCGGAAGTGGGGCGAATACATGAATCCATGAGGGATTCTACCGAAGCAGCAGGTACCCAACCTTCTGAAAGCACTGGTTTTGTCGGGAACTTTGATGGCAATATTGCTCAGGAGAGCAGAGATATGACCGAAGGCAGTATGCTTTCTCTCGTCAACTTATAATTTAGTAAAGGACCCTCACTACGACAACGATACGACATACAATTTTCCTGGCGAACTCTTTTCGATCCCCTGAATTTTGCCGAGGCTTACTTTGGTGAAGAAATTGGGAGTCACAATGGTACTTAGAGAGGCTAATGAATTTGTCTATTTTAATAACTACATAAACTCACTTCTGAGGGGTCGATAGCAAAAAAGTAATAGCGATCATCGTTGTAAAAGTTCAAGAGAGCAATCATATGAGTAACATTATGCAATTGATCATTCAAAGATATCCCTTTTTCAGTAACTTGGATTAATATATTCGATGTATTGTTGGCCGGATAAACCCTCCAGGAATATGAAGGGTCCATCGTTGAATGACTAAAGCAACAGTGCGACGTCTGCTGTTTATCATAATAACAGCACAAAAAGGTCTTGGATAGCTAAACGTTTTGAAACGTGAGGAATGGGTGTGGGGGGGGGGGGTGGGGGGTGGAAAAACGTGAGGTACTCTTGCGTGCCACAAGGAAAGGTTGAGCTTAATTTAGGTTCTCGTTTAAACGAGGCGATCATACACGTAAAAGCGAGCAAAAGAAAATCAGTGTTTGCTCGAGAATAAGGCAGCCTCCTTTCATTATTTGCCCGCACAAATTTTCAGCGACGGAAAGCTTAGTAAGAACCAGGTAACCGTCATTTAGACGAATCTGGTTTGGAGCCAAACGTTGTATAAATAAACCACTGTTGAGATTATTGTCTGGTAAGGAGATTTAAAAGTGTTACCGCTTTAATTTTCAAACACTTTTTGAAAAAAAAATTAATTTCCAGTTAACGCCAGAAGCCGTCGCCATTCCAAGTTACCTGAGAAAGGAGCCAACACTGGTAAAGTTACGATAGAGGTGGTTAGAAGTGAGATAAACAAGACCATGAATTCATGGTCACCACGATCATTTTGTTCGCCCAAAGAACAAATTTGCGTACAGGGGCCACCAGGATTGCAAGGACCAAAAGGATCACGGGGAAGGAGAGGCCCGCGTGGATCTACAGGAAGGATAGGGTCACGTGGTTTTAGAGGAGAACTAGGGCCTTCCGGAAAGCAAGGAAATATCGGACCACCAGGTGAGAAGGGTGCACAGGGTATCACAGGGGTTCCGGGTCCCAGGGGGCCACCCGGAGTTAAGGGAGAACCTGGGGAACCTATCTCTCTCCCTGTAGTTGTTGTTTCTCCAATGAAGCAAACGCTCAAAGAAAATCAAACTGCAGTGTTCCAATGTTCGGTGAGTGGAAATCCTCAACCGACTATGACGTGGGTGGGGACAAATGATACTCATCTCCAAAGTAATTCTCACCTTGGCGTTCGGGGTGGGAGATTAGAATTCCATCACGTGACTCTTAGCGACGCTGGAAATTACTCTTGTGTTGGAAGAAATGTTCTTGGTTCCGAGAGTCAGTCTGCGAAGCTAATCGTTGAAAGTAGGAATGGGCATGCAGAAGAAACTGGGCGTGAATTTATTTCATCATCTGTTTTTTACTATTCTTTAATATCAATTATTTAAATCAACTCCATTTAGCCAAACCACATGTTCAACTTGCTTCAGGTCCCACTCAGGCAAGGGTGGGACAAAAAAATTACGCTACCTAAATGTCACGTGACCGGCTTTCCAAAACCAATTGTGTCGTGGAAAAGATCGACCGGTGCCTTGGCTCAAAAGAGGGCAGATTACCATCAGCAGGATTTGACAGTGGTTGATGTGGAAAGAAAGGACACTGGAGCGCACGAGTGCAGAGCCAGAAACCATCTTGGAGAAGGTTCCGCAGTTACGACCTTGTTTGTTTGGTCGGCACAAAAAATTGTCTCAAAGCCACCCGACATGCTCACCAATGGGGTTGGTGGGTCAGTGTCTCTGAACTGTTCTGCCACAGGGAAGACTGTTCCTCTCGTCTCTTGGAAGCGAGCAAGGGGGGCCTGGGACGAAAAGAGAATGAAAGTAGACAAAGGAACCCTAACTATTTCGGTTCTGAGAGAATCAGACTCAGGAATTTATGTGTGTGAAGCCAAAAGTCCGCAATTTACAATCGATGCAAGAACATCGCTGAAGGTGAAAGGTTGGTTTAACAGGGTGATTGTGTTTTTTTTTTGCATCCATGTTCGATACAAACTTTCTGGCCGTATCACACGATTATGATCACTTCTCCGTCTGTAAAGGGCGGAACTTAATAAACATTTTATTTTCGGTTTTGCTCTGAATTTTGGCCAAAACAATGAAATTTTTCTAACTGCCTCTTAAAGGGATCCTCCACTGTTTTTGAAAATATCGCTTAAAATGCTCTTTAAGTGTCCAAAAAACGATTTTTCGGACAAAAAAAATTTTCTCCCCTTAAATTTTTTGTTTTGGCCTCTCAAAGGAGGCCTTCGCGACCATTTCGAACGTCCCGCAATCGCCATTTTGATCGGCGCGCAAGGCTCTCTGGGGTGATGACGAAAAAAGGTTGCTCGTCCGGCACATGTTCCAGTCATCTGTTTTCAAACAAACTGAGTATCAGTTCTACAATGTCTATTCTGCCGTATCAGCTTGAACCAGAATATTCTTCCAGTGAGGAAGGAGAGGAAGAACAGGTTGATTCTGGGGAGGAAGAAGCTTTGTTAGATTCTTCGAGAGTTGAAAGTCGCCGAACGGATCTGTCTTGGTGTGAATGTGAGAGATGTAGTGTCATGCCAAGTGAAGTTGAATGTGTCTGCTGCAAAGAACTTCCTTTTTTGTCACAACTGGTAGAAGGTTAGTTAATTTTGTTTTAATATATAATTTAATCTCACTTTCTGTTTTCCGAAGGGGTATCAGAAACATAAACATTTATAATCCGAATAATTGTATTCTTTGCGGTAAATCCGGGTCCATGGTCTCGTGGTTGCTCGGGGCTATCTCTGAATCTCTCGCTTACTTTCTTCTAAAAGGCACTTCTTTACTCTCACAAATCGCCCGACTGTAACAAATCTCTTGTCAAAATTCGACACAGTTACTCGGACACGAGAGGATTGTTTTGAGTATGAATGAAATCTTCTGTTGTTTACAAAGGTCATTGAGAACACTAGATTTTGATGTCTTATGAAATTTTAAAGATAAACAGCATAGGCAGGAGATACCTTCTGCTTCAACTGAATGAAGTTTGTTTCTATTATTTTAGGGTTGACATGTATCACTCAAAATGAAAGCTTTCGAGCAGTTTGTTTAAACGAAGATGTGTTGTGGACAGCACTAGCGAGTCTGCACGACAGGGAAAGTGCTGGTCTTCCAGACAGACAACAAGTGCCCAACAGGTATTGACATTTTGTGGTTGTTGCCAATAAAATATATTTCGTGTTCAACAGTTTGTTATTTATTGTTTTGATTGGAAAAAAGGTTCTCAGGGGAAGGGGTGCTTAGAAGAGCTTCGTAAAAAAGGGGTGACTTATTTTATACAAGATCTACATTGCTGTTGAATGTTACTTTGCTTGTGGCCTGTCACCAAAACCCACATTAGATTTTCTATCTGAAGGGGGGGGGGGGTGCTACAGTCTGGGTTAGGATGGACTTGAAGTAACTTGAATGTGAGCCAGGAGTAAGCCAGTCAATGTCTATAAGGAAGTCTGGTATAATTAGCAGCAAACCTGTGTATTGTCTTCTGTTATCTTCTAAACATTGAATATTGTTGTTTTAAGGTCATTTCGTTATGCAGCTTATGGACAGTTTACCTGGTGGGCTCATGGGTACCTTGGCAAGAAAATTCGACGTGTTATCCCCTCTTGTGCAGTAAAAATTATCAGGGAAAATTTTCCTTGTGAAGATGGGATTTACTCTGGATATCTTCCTGGAGACGATGATGATGACAGTGCCTTTGACAGTGAGCTTCAACAAGCATGGAGGGACTTTTTAAATATTTAAAACATTCATCTTGAAAGCAAATTTTCAATCAATTACAACACACATACAATGGCTTTCTAACCAACCCATTTCACCCATTTTTACTGCTACTTTTGCACTCTGATTACTGATGCTTATGATGAATTTGAATTATGTATTATTCTCAAGGTAAATGTGTTCATTTGGGACAAGAAGTCTATTTTTTACATATTTTAACAACATAAACAAGAAACCATTATAATGTGGTCAATAAAATTATTGACTTTCACAATTGAAAGTGTATGTTTTTTTCTGTAAATCATTGGCAATCATCAGAGAAAAAGTTGTAATCCTCCTAAAAATGCATGAAAACAGAACTTGCCACTTCTCGAAAAAAAAAAAACAATGTTAAGAAGCAACTTGGGGGAATTTTAATTAGTTACTTGAACCGAGATAGCTGCTGTCGTGTTTCAATTATCTCTTTCCTGCTTGGCCTTTCCTTTGGAGCCATTATACCAGACCTGTCATTAACCCGTGCAGTAGGTTTGGTCCCTGATGCTGCCAAGTGAAATGCTGCTTGCAACATATCTTCTAGGTAATCATAATGTTTTTTTTCCAAAACTGGCTCGGCACCAAACTTCTTTGAAACCTTGCTCCATGATATTTTGAACCTTGGCTCCCCCTGTGACTCTCCAGTTTGGATTACAGCCAAGTAAAAAAATGACTACTTGTCAGAGTTTGAGGGCCTTTTTGAAGAAAATATTTCAACTAGAACCTTGTGGCACAAATTATAAATTATTATGATAATAAGTACAGTTTAGGAAAGGACAGTTACTGACACCAGTGTTAAGAAATTACTCAAATGTATGCTATTTTAAGGCTTATGACAGGGCAGTCTCAGGTATTGACTTGTTTGCACATGGATGACATAATGTGTCAATCTTATCTATATGGATCTATAATTCAATTAGGAACGTGAATTTTGCATGCCTTGAATTTTTCAAATCATACTGTACCTCTGTAATGTGAATAACAACATACCTGGGGTCTATTGACATTAAAATTGTGATCCAGGGCTGCAAGCATGGTACCAACTTTCATTACTTCATGAGAGAAATGTGTCAGTTTAGGAAGATACTTCAGGTACAAGGAATGGTAAACCTCCAGAGATGTAGTGTGGACAAAGTCTACAAGGTGAGCAAGATCCTTCAAAAGAGCCTTGTCTTTAACAATATTCACTAGTGCAGTGTGTGCAGAACTTCCCGGCTTTAGCCATTTCTTCTTTCGCTGCTGCTCAGTGGGAAGTGGATCATGTTCACACTTATGGAAGTGTTGGTTGCCTGGCCATTCATGTCTGTTGGTCACATGGTGAATGACTGATAGGCACTTCTCTCGCAAAACATCAGGATCTTTGCCACAGGATTCTGCACACCACCACAGATGATTCACAATGGAAGGAATCCATGCTGCCAACCCAGAGCAGCCTGATTTCTTTGATGCTGCAGACAGCTTCTTGCTAACAGACTTGGCAACATGCCATGGGTCAAAAGCATGCCTGATGTTACCATGGTTGACCCTCATTTCCTTTTTTATCTGAGGATGTCTGTCAGTGGAAATTACAGCAACCTTTATGCCATTGGCTTCGACATGTCCCAAGGTGTCCACAAATCCCTTCTTTTCCATTTGGTTGGAATTAGCCACTTCTGAAACACATACAACTTTGAAGTCAACCACTTTTTGACTTTCAACGTCAAGAAATGTATAAGTACAGTATTTTCCACAGTGGCCTGGTGAATCACAACGACCATCACCTGCCAAAACAGCTCCACTTTCTCTGGACTTTAAAGTGGAGAACACGTTGGCCTGTTCTTCTTCCCAAGTTGATTTAGCAACTGGAAAGATATACTGTTCTCGCAAGTTGTAGTATGTGCCTTTGCCAATAAACTTCAAGTTGATAAGACTTGAAAATGACTCAAACCTAGCAAAGGGTATACCTGAAAAAAAAATCCCAGCACTAAAGAGCAAATTTTCGGACCCTCTAATATCACCCAGTGGGGGCTGTGACTGCCACTTGTAATCACATTGTTCAAACAGTTCAAGTTCAGAGAAAGCTGGGACCCTTCATTCTGAATTTCAATGTTGCCCTCGGAAACTATAGGTGATCCGCAACTAGGACAGAAGTGCAACAGTTCCCTTAACTTGTCCTCATAAATAAGAAAGATCCGCTCCTTAGAATAGTTGCTGTCCATTACTATATCCTGCTCTTGTGAACAGAACTGTTCATCTCCATCCTCACTTGGCAAAAACTCTGACTGGCTTGATTGAAATTCACTAGAAACTGTTTCCTGTGAAAGAACAACTTCCATAGGTTCATCATTGTCTTGAGACAGAATTTCCCCTTCATAATCACTCAATTCTGAGAACAAGTCAACTTGCGACCCTTGCGAGTAACAATCATCTTTATTCATGTCTTCAGTTAATGATGGAGGGCGGTTGCTTTTACAGTAATTGTGGTCAGCAAGGGCAGCCTCGCGCATGTCAGCTGGAAACTGGCATTTTTTGTCACACACAATCACCTCATACTGAGTGGAAGCATCAACCTTTGTTGTGACTGACCAGTCAGTTTGAGTTCCCATCTCACACATAGTTGGGGGGGAGATGTTCAATTTCTTCTGCAACCTCTGGCATGCTTCCATCATCACCATGGGCCCCTGCAGAGCATGGGTCTTCTTGCAAAATGGTATCAAGAGTCTAAAAAGAGAGAAATAAATTTATCCCACTCATCTTTAAGACTGTTAAATGCAATTAAAATTACATGCATGCTTAAATTTCGAGGGCAATATCTAAAAATTAACGTAAGAATTAAAATAGGCAGATGTAACTAATCAACAGGTTCAAATGGAGGCTTGTAAACAACTAAAATACAACATCTTTTAGGAAAGAAGAATCTTACTACTGAACGTAATAAGAAAATAATGGAGATTTAAGATAAATGGAAGTTAGTTATAAAGGAAGAATTTAGGTAAAGTTGTGTGTTTTCAACGAGAGGCGAGTTGTATTTGTGTTTGATTGTTTTAATTAGTACAACTTGCCTGGAGTCGCTTTCTCTCGCGTTCTCTCTTCTCTGCACGTTGAACGCTTGATGCGCGTCCACCTTTCGGACGTTTGTGAGAAAAAAGTGTTGGAATGGCGCCAGGCTTAAGCGATTTCTTCGAATTACTTGACCCCATTAATCTTACTTCCATGAGGTAAGACTCTTCAAAACAATCCTCTTCGAAGTGTTTCGAACACAGACGTGGGTCTTTGGGCAAGGATGTCCTTCCAACAGCATGAATCCCAGCTCGTCGAATCGCTGCATCATTTGGAAAATTATGTAAACGAACTTTGGGATCGTTTTCTTTGTTTTTAGCTTGAATATTACAGTCAAACGCAACGCAATGCGGCATTTTGCTACCAATTTTACTCAGGGCAATGGAATCGAGCAACCTTTTTACGTCATCACCCCAGAGAGCCTTGCGCGCCGATCAAAATGGCGATTGCGGGACGTTCTAATATGGTCACGAAGGCCTCCTTTGAGAGGCCAAAACAAGAAATTTAAGGAGAGAAAAACTTTTTCTGTCCAAAAAATATTTTTTTGGACACTTAAAGGGCATTTTAAGCGATATTTTCGAAAACAGTGGAGGATCCCTTTAAACGAAGCCTTCTTAACTAAGTAACGACCAAGAACTCAGTAACTGGAATAACTTTTCCCACATGAGTCCGATTAACGTATTTGTTAAAACACTGTATCCTTTTTACCCTAATTACCGAGACCTCAGCGTCACGACCTCGAGCCGAATAGTTTCCTGCCCGGCCCTCCCATTTAGTCAATAGGTACATATTACGTCATTTTCTTAAAGCTTCCCTTTCGTTTACGCCTGATGGCCGCAAAGGAAGACTCGGTATCATTAAAAAATTCACCGCCCCAAGAACAGCTAAATATCTCATCAAAGCCTTTGGTGCTCGGGGAGGGACACATTCCTATAACTATGGACACAGACCAGGAACTAATCACGGCGGTTATGGTGAAGCGATAAAGAGGACATTTAAACCGACCAAAGGTACTGTTCTAAATATTGTTGTGGGGCAGAGAGGGGGAGATTCAGTGGAGGTGAAGATGTCCAAAGCACGACCATGACAGCAGCTGAGCTCGGACTGTCTGTCAAAGACAGCGCTGGCACTGGGGGAGGGAGAGGAAGTTTTGTTTATATCACAAATGATTTGCTGTTTTTAGCTGCTGGAGGAGGAGGGGGCGCGTTTGGTGGATATAATGATGTGGATGGTCAGGCAGGAACAAGTGGAACCAGTAGTGAGGGGAACGATCCATCACATGCAAGGAAGGGTGGTACCAAGGATCAGCCAGGAGAATGTAACAATGATGACCCTAGTTACCATGGGGGAGTGGGTGGGAGCTGGAATGGCCAAAGTTGTTCAAGAAAAGGACCTGAGCACGGAGAGGGGGGTGGGTCGCGTGCTTGAGGCTGGATAGGAGGTCAAGCAGGAGCTATGAACAGTGGAAGTAACGGCGGACCAGCACCAGAAGCAGTAGGAGGGTTTGGTGGTGGTGGAGGAGGAGCGGAGGAAAACGGCGCATCGGGTAGAGGTGGAGGGTACTCTGGAGGAGGCAGCGGTTCCAAAGATAAACAAGCCGGAGGGGGAGGTGGTTCGTATTGCGCCGGGGAAAATTGCCATGGTGTGACTGGAGGCAACGTGGAACAAGACGGCTTGGTGCAAATTACAGAAAAATGAAAGAGCTTCATTCAATTGTTCTTCATGAAAGCAAGGATTGAGCGATATTACTTACGGATTAGATAACGTTATTTTAAAGCGATTGGGTCTCTTTCATAAGTTCTCGGCGAAGACGTTTTAACATAAACAGATAAAAGCAAATCAAGATATGTATGCCTTTTTTTGTTGTTGATTAGTCCATTACTTCTAAAAGCGATTAAGATATGATCCTTTCTTCTCCTATTTCAAGGTATGAAGGTATTGATATCACAAGGGGAAAGCCTACTTCTCCCTCTCCCCCTCTCCCGTGCTTACCCGCGCGCGGGCCCGATAATAGCTCAAATCCATCTGGCGAATGTAATCTAGACACACGTAAATTGACTCTACTTATAGCAGCCACAAGGGAAATTATGAATCACAATTTGGGCAAGCTTTAGGAGAGCCTCAATGGGGTAATGGCTTTCAGGTACGGCTAATGGTTAAATACGGATACCGGTGAATTTCTTTTCATTATTATTAAATATATATATATATATATATAGATATAGATATAAATAGAATAAATGTTTGAAAAGAAAATTTGCCCTGAGCGGGATATTTAACAATTATTCCACGAGCGCGTGTTGGATATGAGATGATAGAGAGCCAAAGAGGCGCGTAGCGCCGAGTTGGCTATAATCATCTCATATCCAACAAGCGCAAGTGGAATAATTGTTTTATTAAAAACGTCCCCAAGATATTGGACAAATCTTACCAAATCTTAAGTTGTTCAGCTCCCTTTTAATTTTAACCCGACGCGTACGCTTACCATATTTGTAGGTTATGGTATATTGGCTCATATACCATAACAGCTAAGCCAATAGAAAGTCTTGAATTGCATTATCCAATGATCGAGTTTTTAATAAATATATACTTTTATCGCGTTCAATTTTACCTATTTTTCGCCCCGTGTACAGCACTTTTTGAGGGTGTTGCTTAAGGGACAAAAAATAAAATCACGATATAACTGTGTACGGAAAAAATTAACATAACACAAATGAATGGGAAGACTTTTTCTTAAAACGTGTGAAGTTTGGTGTTGACTGAATTAATTTTAAGCCTTTAACGGAGCTTGGGTTTTGCAGTTAATTTTGGACAATTTGCCAGGCAGAAAACCGCACTTAAACTGCGTTTTCAAATTTTCGCAAATTTCTGAAAAATTAACACTCGTCGGAACTTTTAAACTTGACTTTTGAAAACAGTTTACCAAAGGGTATCGTCGAGAAAAATATGAGCAATTCACCAAAATGTTCGCTGACGGACGATTCTCTATCCTTACAGGCAGCCATTCTTAAAGACCTGTGAAAGCGTATTGTGATCGTCCGGGTGAGTGTAGCCCTGAGAACGACTGTTGTCGGTAGTGGCCTGGTGACTGACGTTTCGATAACCTGTGCGGAAGTCATCATCAGAGTAAAAAGGTAGTAAACCAGCTTTCCAGAGTCAGTCGTTGAAAGTAGTTAGGGATATCAGGCATTGCGCACAGTCCCAGACAATATTGTGGTTCTGACTTTGAAAAGCTGGTTTACGAATCTAGAACAGACTCCCCTAAACAGGTGTTAACTACTACCGGCTCTATACAAACAACTCATTCACGACATTAACATTACAAACGAATCGAGTAGAACGACCTAACTTTACTCTCTCGGTCTTATAAAGGAAGGCTGAGAGTTTTTAAAGAAACTGTGGTGCTGCGTCGGTGGGGGTAACAAGGTAATTTGTTTATATCAACTGAGTTGAAATTGTAAATTGGCCACCCTAACGAGTTAATAAACCTGACGTTTCGAGCGTTAGCCCTTCGAAACGTCAGCTTTTTTAACTCGTTACAGTGGTAAATTTGCAATTTGAACCCAGTTGATATAACCAAATTCACTCGGTCTTACTTTTAAGTGACGCTTACAAGGAATACAGAGTTACCCTTCAATCGAGATCCAGTCTTTGTACTTCTTAGATGATCAAAGGCGGAAGAAATAAACTATAACGCACTATACATGCCGTCACTAAACTGTCAGCAACATTTTCATCAGGATAGACAGCAATCAGCTACGTTGGCAATAGGTTTCGGCTTTCCTTTCTTATCTTTTTTTACTACTTTTTCAAGTAATTTCTTTTCCGCATACATAATGAGAAGAATTGACATACCTTAAATACAATTTAAATATGTCCTCAAAAAACGCGTGCGTACATCCACACAGACACGCAAGGATGAATTTAGTCATTTCATTAAATATTTCAAGTTCTTTCACCGTAGAGGACATTTGTCAAAAAAAGAAATATAACGCATCATTGAAATGTTAACTTTTTCGAATTCCCCATAATTTGCCGCGCTTGACTGCATCGTATTTTCTAGGCAACACAGTTAAACAATAGCTCCACAGATGTTTTAGAAAAATCCCTTATTTAGGTGAGCAAAGACGAGACGTGCTCTGAGTGGAGAGCCTGAATGATTTATTGTTTTTGGCGACTTTTTATCAGTTGTGGCGTTTGTTTACCTTTGCACAATGTTTCACTCTAATTTTTTATCACTTAGGAGTGTTTGAATTTTTCTTAGCCAAATCATCGTATTCCCAACAAAAGCCAAGTCATGGAATCATGAGCTAAGCGTTTAGAAGGATAAGATATAGAAATTATTCAATCACGTACAGCTGTAAGGCGTTTCAAATGATATGATATACAAATTATTTTACCACGTAAGTCGCCAAGTAAACAGCAAGCAAACTTATGATCTCAGTTTAGCCATATTTCGTCACAATTAATTCAAAATTCAATCACAGAAAAACTGTCATATTGCCAACCATAACACTCTGTAAATGATATAACTAGATCATTGGTGATACCATGGTGTGAGACAACAAAGAGAGGAGGTCCTAACAGGTTTCGGCACTGCTTTTTACATACTATTTTGACAAATTTTTCATTCTTTTCCACGTTTATAAGCAGGACTAACCGATGTTGACGGCATCAGAATCATGTAAAATAAATTGAAAAAAAAAAGGTTGAATTTTCTCCCTCAATAAATATATAAATTTGTTTCAGTGGAAAGAAATCTAAAATATAATTCTAGGCGTGTTGGTTTCGCAATACAGTACGGTTTCGATAACAACTTTTCGACTTCATTAAAGAAATATTTTCCCTTGGGGCATTTCTCCTGCATCACGAACAATTATGAATAATATTGAACCAGATAACGTATCAAAATACTGTAATGATGAAATCGATATCCGTCTTTTTGGATAAATTTATCCAAATTGTTGTACTTGTCTGATGGAAGTAGCTCCCACCGGCCTTTTCCGGTCTCGGAAACCCTTGCCTCCAAGTTGTATGAAAAGCACTTTGGGTTATTTGCACAGACAAACCCACATTCGTCGCCGTCTTTAACTTGAAATGAACTGGTGCTACTCATGTCTAGGTAAGAAAACCTTTCTTCTACCATCATCATCAACAACACGTCTTCTGGGGAATCGCGGTTGAGACCTTTGAGAGAAAAGGTTAACGAAGATTTTAGAAACTGCCATTGACCTAGCTCTTCTAACTGCTAGATCCATTACAAATTACGAACAAAATTTGAAATTCAGACTTAAATAAACTTTGCTGTACCTTGTGAAGTATGAAGATAACCGAAAAAGCAGACCAGTTAAGGCAAACATTTTCCAAGTTTCAGTTTATTCTTTATTTTATTCTTTACTATTGTTTGTGTCATACAAGTGAATTCCTAAGATTGGCCAAAGCCAGAGGCTTAAATGGCTTATGGTCAGAAACAAAGACTAGTTTTTCAAAGAACAGTAGACTAATCTAAGTATTATAATATAATCTAATCTAATGAAATCTAGGTAATAAACACTAATCGGGGTATATTAGAAGTTCAGTATAATGTTCACTAATTTACAAAGAGCAGTAGATTAATCTAAGTAGTAAACAATAGTCCGGGTATATCAGAGGTTCAGCATAATATTCAATTTTGGTAGCTAAAAAATATAATTCAGGTTCAAGAAGTACAATTTAAGCTTCTTTTTGAAGTTACTAATGGTAAGGCTGTTACGGCAAGTCAGAGGGATATCATTCCAAATAGTTGGGGCTTGGGAACAAATGGCAAATTGATACCTACGCGAGAATTTGTGTAAGTTAAAACAAGAGCGAGTTGAATAATCATTAAACTCACGATTGAAATGTAAAAGCGAAGAAAGAGTGGCAGGCACAAGGCGATTGAAATATGAGAAAACAAAACAGGATACATGGAATTTGTAAGTGGAGCGAAAGAATGTTGAACTTAGAAAAAAGAAGTTTAGTATGTGTTAGTGGAGGAGAGAATGTAATAATGCGAATGGCTTTCTTTTGTAGTATATAAAGTGGTCCGAGGTAGGAGGCAAATGTAGACCCCCAAATCAAACTACAATAATTAATGTATGGTAGGAAAAGAGAATTATATAAAGTTTTCAGGGTATGGGAGGGAAGATCTCGTCTTGATTTACGTAAAATTCTTATAACCTTAGCGACCTTATCACAGACAGTAATAATATGATGTTTCCATAAGAGATTTTCATGAATGATAATTCCAAGAAATGTACATTTCTCCACCCGGGTTACAGGAGTGTTATTTATATAGATGTTAACTTTGGAGAGATCAATCTGTTTACGCCGTGGATGGAAGATAATGCATTTGGACTTGTCAGGGTGGATAGTAAGCTTGTTTGCATTAAACCAGGAGAAGACATGAGAAAGTTCTTGATTAACAATGTTTTCTAGAGTAGCCAAGTCTTTATGACGAAAAAAGATATTGGTATCGTCAGCAAAGAGAATGAAAGAGAGGTAACTAGAGGAGTGGAAAATATCATTAATGTATAAGAGGAAAAGGAGAGGGTCAAGACCTGAACCCTGAGGGACCCCACACTTGACTGTTTTATTGGAAGACACATGGCCATTGACCATAACATATTGCTGCCTATTAGTCAAATAACTATTGAGCCAGGCTAGAGGAGTACCACGGATACCATAAAAGTTTAATTTGTCGTTAAGTATCTGATGGTTGACTGTATCAAATGCCTTCTTTAAAGTCTAAGAAAATTCCAACAGTGCATTCATTATTTTCAAAGCCTTCATAAACATTGTTACCATATTCAAGAATAGGCATTGTAGTAGAGTGGTGTGGTCTGAAGCCATATTGAAAGCGGTTAAGGATGTTAACCGCTTTCAATATGGTTGACCGCCGGGTTCCATATCTCCTTTCTCCGAGATGTTAAATTGTTAACTTATAGACGCGATAAAAAAACGCCAACCGAATGGCTGTACCAAAGTTATATTATTTCCTAAAGAGGCTTTAAAGAGGATTGTTTTCAAAAAATTCGTTGTTATTTGACTAAAAAGAAATGCAATTAAATGATGCGAGTACGGTTTCTAGGATATTGGCGTTTGAAGTAAGTTAATTGAGCACCTGTCTCCATGAGACCAAAGAGCATATATTATCTATGGTAAACGGTTTAACAAAGCTAACTGCACCTGCATAATCAAGTAACTCAACGTTATTTTATATAGCTTCGAAAAGATGTTGTATGTTGTATGTTGAAACACTGCGTACGTGTAAACACTGCGTACGGGGAAAAACAAGAGAAGCATGCATGAGCTGCCTTTGCGCTGCCTGATTAAACCGTTTCTTTCGACATCCTTTCCGTACCTTCACCTGTTTCGAATGGTAGCAGAACTAGCTTAGACTTCCTGAGGTGTGACCTTATCACTAATAATTAAACTGAGTGATAATGTTCATGATTGTTTATTGTAATCCCTTCCTCAACATTGAGTATTAAATACAAAAACTGTTGATAAAAGTTTTGACCCCTACTTGATTTAATTCTAGTGCTCTCATTAGATCCCTTGGTCGATCCTTTTTATCAGCTTATATTCATCTTATAATTAGTAAAAATAACTTACACCGTTGCTTAGCTAGAAACGAAATCAGCGTGCATATTATTGCTAAGAATCTGTAAATATTGTTATCACCTTTATCGTTAAAACTTCCTCATTTTTTTGCCATTGATATTGTTATCACTATTTTTGTTATCATCATTACTGCTATCATTAGTAATGGTAATAGGACTGAGTGGACCGTGAGTGATAACAAAATCGGCGCGCGATCGTCCGATCTGCTTATCACCGTATGTTACAGACCGAATTGGACGATGTGAAGTCTTATTACCAATTAATTATAAAAAAAAAAAAAAGCAACAAAACAAAACAAAACAAAGCAAGAAACAAAATATAATTTCCGACAAAAGAAGAATGTCCAAGTAATTAAAGAAGAGAAAAATCTGCATTAATAAAACCAACTAGCCTGCAATCATGACTTCATTACTAGGATTACTTTGCTCACGAATAAGTTGACGGCCTTGAGCAATGTTAGCCAGAGAGAAGACTGCAAGTTGTTCTGCACTAACGTGCCAGTTTAATAGCAGAAAATTGGGGTTGATCTAGCTATATATGAAAAGTGCCTTGACTATATTTAATCTTTAACGGATTTTCCTGTGAATTCGTGGAACAGGTCAGTCACATCTAAAGCAACAAAAACAAATAAAAGTGACTATTGTGAAATCATGGTGAAATAAAAATTATTTTATCATGTATAGATAAAATAGGTGCTATCATCTGTGCGAGTTGCCTAAATCAACAATAGATCCTCTCTACATTTCACCTTATTTTACAATTAACTATGATCAAATTAACAAATAGATTCTATTTTGTTTTGCATCTGTTTAGTAATAAATCATAGATGACGTCAAAATGTAGCAGGAACAAAAAAGAGGCACACGAGGTACAAGGCAATATTTTGGTCAGAAGTTCTTTTCAGACTAATGACCAACCAGGCACTTTTAAATGCGCTCGTGCACGATGTAAAATGTTTCCTTTCATTCACAACACAGAGAAAATATCGGGACTCAAACGATCCATTAAGATCACCGATCACTTCACGTGCACCTCCGCCAATGTAAATCTATTGCATAACTTGCACTTATATCAAAAAGATTTACATCGGCGAAACAGGCAGAAGACTAGGTGACCGATTCTGAGAACACCTTCGCGACGTGGAGAGGAATGACAAGGACACATCGAAACCAATCGCTAGACATTGTAACTTACCTAATCATTCTAAGCAACGTATGGCAATCTGCGGTCTTTCCTTACACTTAGGTAGCACGGAAAGCCGTAAAACTCTTGAACAAAAGCTCATCTTTCAAACAGGCAGTCTAAATCCCACAGGTATCAACGAACGCTTTTCATTCCACTAATTTATTTGTGTTTTTCTCGTTGCCATGTTCCCACCAATCACGTAGCTCCATTTTATGCTTTTAAAAGCACACACAACCCACAATTCCTCTATTCGCTCCGACGAAGGGCTAACGCTCGAGACGTCAGCTTTTATAATCATAGCGGTGGCCAATTTACCATTTCAACTTTGTTGATATATTGAAATTACTTCGTTACCCCCACCGACGCAGCCCCAAACAGTTTCTTTAGAAACTATCAGTCTTTACACACGAGGTACAGCCTAGCTAGACTATAATTATTTTAGTATTTACAAAGCATATCCTTAATTTATCCTTCAGCAAGTTGAGTTGTAGTTACTATTAGTACTCTAAATTTCTCGGTGCAGATAAGTAGAAGCTTTCTCGATGACCTATAGGACAGTATATAAGAAGTGCTGAGACTAACAGAGAATGTTCTACTTCTATCGAAAGTAACACGGTAGGATATAAAGAGTCTTTGTGGGATAGTTATCATGGCCAATTGAATCCCAGTCTGGTAAATCGTTTTTTGATGGCAGTAATGTGGATGAAAAGGTATTTCGACCAAGATAAATCACCTCCCAGTCATCGGATGTAAAGACGAATGTACCGGCCAAGATTGCGGTTAGATCTTGTACTCCTTTTGGTGACTCGTAGTTGCCACCAGAGGCAAAGTCAGCATATGAATTGCTGCTGCTGTTGGCATTATCCGATATATAAATGTCCCAGCCACTTCCGAATGTTGGACCATAACTAGAAGTGCTTCAGTGAATGGCATATGCCGGCTGCAGCACCATGATCTTAAATGGATGAAGCTCCTCTTTGTTCCGTAAAGAAAATATAAACACATTGGAAGTGGTGGGAGAAACACTTGTAGAGTCTGAAGAACAAAAGCGTGCACATTATTGAGACGTCTTTTCGATTTGAAAATGCAACATGTGCAAACCTATTAATTTAATAGACAAATGACAAAGGGTGAATCGTAACTTCGGAATAAAATGACAACTAAAAGAAAATGGTTATTATAGTTTTGTTACAAGCGGAAGGAAAATAAGTAAACTTTTAATATTTTCTGAAATTCAAGACATATTTGAGTTTTACTTGCCAGCGATTTCTTTTGTTTTCGATTTTAATTCCATTCGTTTTGTGACAAATAATGACAAAAACAATTCATTATCTGTATGGACTGATCGATCGATTGATAAATTAAACTGATCTGAAAAATTTTCACATCAGCCGCTTAGCCACATACTGGCCATGTTATTGGAGAAAGTTCAAACAGACAAAAACAAAAATGTTCCCAGTCAGAATGTGCGGACCTTAAGCAGCAGAGTTCGAACGTCATGACTTCCAGCCAAATGTTTTCCCGTCCACCCCTCCTTCTCAGTTAACTCACAAGACGATTTCTATATTGCTGATTCTGGCATTATGCGGGATTCGTGTCACATGTGAACCGGGTGATCTCATAATAGCCTCTCTGTCTCAGTTGAACATCACTGGAGTGCGGAGTCTGAAGGTCTCACGTTAGAATCTTCTTGGGAATTCTTAATTTTCTCTTTGTCCCACGCTCACGAGAGAACGCTTTTCTGAGTCATCAAGCTCATACTCATGTACACATTTAAAAAAGTATTCAAGTCTTGAAATTATATAAAGCCAGCTTTTTCAATTGTAGAAAAAAGTTCTACCTTCGCCTCTTGTCAATGTTGGTAAAAGGAAAGCCTCGAAAATAAGTTAGATGAAAGTTATATTTACCCCAAGGAATATCAGCGTATCCTCCAAACACGTACTGGCCATTTTTGATGATGGTCACGGTGTGATCTTTATGGTCGCACCTGGTGTGGAAGATTGCAACAGCCCAGCCATGTGTGGAGGCGCGGTGACACAGCAACCAATGGGAGTTGTTTCCAACAGCAGGCTCCAGAAAATGTGAAAGGTTTCCGAGAAACATTGCGTTGTCCACCAATATTGGAGAATTGATTGAAATACCTAAGAAAGAATATAATTGTCCGTTAGGCATTAAACTGAATTAAATCTAGTCTAGTCACTTGTCTGTTGAAATTTAACCCGCCAGACAAAAACATGTGAAAAGTTCTTACTGTTGGCTGTTAGCACTCCTAGTCACAAGCAATAAAAGAGATGCCTTTTTACCTTTTTATTTTGTTTATTTTAATACGGTCAAATTGGAAGGTGGCTAGCGCTGAAATTTTCACTGTTTTCCTGTTCTTTTTTTTTTCTTTTTGTGAAAGTTTGGTCTGCTACCAGTGGAGCCCATATCCGATTGCACGGTTCTTCATCTCTTACTTTGGACTCATCCTTCGATCGAATCATGTATTTTGGGGATTGTGAGGGATGCTGTATCTTTCACAATGAAAATAATGCAATTCTTTTGTTCACTTATTTTGCAGTTGTTTTTGTTCGTTTTCTCGTCAATTCATGAGGTTTGATTTTCACGCAAGAGTAAAAATTACATCTCTCAAGCGTTATACCAGAAATACATGCACTCTTGTCTGGCAGTCATTCAACAAGAGCCACAGCATTACTGCAAGTCCTTAATCTTAGATCCTCCGTGTCTGTATAAAATTATCGTTAAAGGGCCTTTCATGACAAACCTGACGTAATATTGCATTGCCTGCCAGAAAAGTCCTTTGGACAACGGCATTCGAAGCTGTTGACTTGATCGATGCAAGTTCCACCGTTTAGATACGAATCTTTCTCGCAGTCGTTAATATCTGTAGAGAAAAAAATTAGAATTGTTATCAACACATCAGGAACGTATATAGTCAAACTCGGGGGATTGTTGGGTGATTTTTAGCATTATTCCTTTATTCTCGTTGATTTAAAATAAAGCCTCCAATGGACCACCAAGGGGTTCTAATGAAACATTAGTGTCAACACCTCCAGGCAATTGAAACCCAAGGGTCAAGATTTCGTCTAAGGAATTGGCAAGTTGAAAATCAGTCTTACGCCTCATAATATATAACGCAGATAGAATGGTTAGAGAGGACAGGAATGTTTTAAACTAATACGTAAAATTCTTTCCCTGTTTTGCAGTCTTTCCCCTCAAATCCATTTTTGCAAACGCACACATAGCTATTTTTCTTGTACTGCGGTACGCAAGTCCCATTGTTTTGACAGGGTTCTTTACTGCAAGGAGTCTAAAATGGAAGCAGAGGTAAAACAGTTAGTCAACAGTACACATGAAGTTTTCCTAAGAAACAAAAGAAAACCCCACTCGCTAATTACAAACTGGTGCCACGGTTCTATGCAGTTGTATTGGTGCTGAATTTTGTCGATTATGCGTGCTAATAAAGCAGGTTTTTATTGCAAACTCGGGCTTGTGTGATCAGGTATATATATTTCTATGAGGCTAGAATTTAATCAAAGCTATGACCATCTCCATTCTTTGGCGGGGAAAGTACGATACACCTGATTATGCAAGTGCGACTCAGTCACGAACTAATTTAATACTGAGATCAAGCATTAATTATTGAGGAAAGTGCTCCCAAGGAAAGATGGCAATCATCCTCAAAAAGAGACTTTGCTCCTCGTTAGAGCTTTGGAGGAGCTGGATATATCAGTAGACTATCTTCTTCTTATGGTGGAACAGAGAATTCACTCTGATACGCAAATTAAAGTGCTAAGTGAAACCCATGAAAAGCCCACTGAGTGTTAGCCCTAGTAAAGGGTAATAGGGAGCTACACGAGGTAAAGAGAAAATTCTTATGACCTCGGTGGGAATGGAACCCACGACCTTCGTATTAAATCTACCTTTGCTATGCCGAATAAGCTACGAGGTCGGACAAAGAAAGTTGGGGTCGATTAAGGCGGTGAATCGCGGGGAAGAGTAGAGGCCCGTTTAAACGGTTTAAACATTTGCTTCAACATGCATTCAACACTTTGTTGCATGTTCGGTGCGTTTAAACAGGTCTTCCAACATTTTTGAAAACGTAAAAATTTCGAAAGGTTGTTAAAAGCGTGTCTAATCAAGTTTAAATCGGTTTAAACTGTCATTTAACTTTTCCTTTGTAGGGCCTTTGTGAGGCCTGTCAAAGGCCTCCCAACAATTTTGTTTTCACATGATGCACGATCCGCGCAGTAGATAGCGCTATTTAAGCAATAGCGAAAATCAGGCCTGAAAAAAATCAGGCCTGTACGGGATTCGAACCACTGACCTCTGCGATACTAGTGCAGCGCTTTACCAATTGAGCTAACAAGCCAACTGGGAGCAGGCCGTTAAGTTATGAACTTCATATATTTCACTGTATCTGATTTATCACTTTCACGGGTTTCTTACCAATCAACTTAACGGCCTGCTCCCAGTTGGCTTGTTAGCTCAATTGGTAGAGCGCTGCACTAGTATCGCAGAGGTCAGTGGTTCGAATCCCGTGCGGGCCTGATTTTATTTTTCAGGTCTGATTTTCGCTATTGCTTAAATAGCGCTATCTACTGCGAAGATCGTGCATCACACGTATCTAATACCGCAGTTAAAAAATATACGAACTTCATATATTTCATTGTATCTGATTTATCACTTTCACGGGTTTATTACCAATCAACTTAACGGCCTGCTCCCAGTTGGTTTGTTAGCTCGATTGGTAGAGCACTGCACTAGTATCGCAGAGGTCAGTGGTTCGAATCCCGTACAGGCCTGATTTTTTTCAGGTCTGATTTTCGCTATTGCTTAAATAGCGCTATCTACTGCGAGGATCGTGCATCATACGTATCTAATACCGCAGTTCAAAAATATATGAACTTCATATATTTCATTGTATCTGATTCATCACTTTCACGGGTTTATTACCAATCAACTTAACGGCCTGCTCTCAGTTGGCTTGTTAGCTCAATTGGTAAAGCGCTGCACTAGTATCGCAGAGGTCAGTGGTTCGAATCCCGTACGAGCCTGATTTTTTTCAGGTCTGATTTTCGCTATTGCTTAAATAGCGCTATCTACTGCGAGGATCGTGCATCATACGTATCTAATACCGCAGTTCAAAAATATATGAACTTCATATTTTTCAGTGTATCTAATTTTGTTTTCGCGTCCAACATTTGCCCAACATCCGTTCAACTTTTGTTGAACGAATGTTGGTCAAATGTTGAAACCGTCTAAACGTGCCTTAAGGGTACATATAAATGTTTTACCGCGTACTCTGAACACAAACAGAGAAATTCGGGGTCGATTTGTGTTCATCCCTCGTAGATTAGTCGGCAGAGCAACGGGACTTTTCATAGGTCTCACTTAGCACTTCAATTTACGCTTTAGATTTAATTCGCTGTTCCACCATTTGTGTTCATAGTGCCACGCGGCACAACATTTATACGTATCTTCTTCTTAGTTGAGTAACTCCCCCTTTCCTTGTTCGAAAAATATATAGCTATATTCGCTTACCTTCTCTATTTGAAATAAATAGGTGTTAATGATAGAAAAGAGAGAGGTATGTTTTCTTTAAAGCAGTATAACTATATCATATAGAGACAAGTAGCCATAGAGTAAAAACTGTTGATTCGCGTGAAGAACAGAATATACAATTTTCTTTGACATTTTGTTCAAATTTGCATAAACATATAATTTGAATTCTTCCGTCATTAAATTGATTTGATTTTAAACAGCTGCAGCTATCACACACGAGGCTACGTAGCTGCATGAAGAAAGATAATTAAGTAAAAATAGGAGACTTTTTTCTACTTTTAACGTTCTGAATCTGTGGTAACTGTCTTCTGTGCTTTTGTTTTCTGAAAGGTTTTCTTTTGTTGTATATTTGCACTCGTGAATTTTCGTAATCAAATTGAATTCCATAAACATGTCTTGTATTCATTTTCCACGCAAAAGACGTGACTATGTAACCTCTGAAGCGAAGCCAAGAGGGAATTTTCCGCTGTCGAAACTCAAACCGCCGCAAGGAAGATGTGTTAAATTATCTCTTTACGCGTTATTTGTGCGTCTAGGGAGATCTGAAGCATTTGAGAGGTTTGGAGAGCACCCAAGATATTAGAAATACTCCAAGGGACATTAGCTCCAATTAAATCGGACAGGACTGTTGCGAAACCCTGAACGTGTGTATTGCAATCCTGTCTGATAACCACCTGTCTAATTACATGTTTCCCCTGGGGAATTTTCTCCAACAGCACGCAAAACGTTGTTCATGTTGAACACCAGACCACTCACCTGGATCCCGTAATGATGGAATCTCTGGCTGATGAGAACTTTGTCCGAGTTGTTGTACTTGTCTGATGGTAGCAGCTCACATACACGGATTCCTGTTTTGGAGACACTTGCCTCCAGGTTTTATGAAAAACACAAAGGGTCGATAAGGCAGGCAAACCCACACTCGCCGTCCTTTTGAACCTCAACTGACTTGATCTTGCTGATGTTTAAATAGGAAAACGTTTCTTCTACCATCTTCATCAGCCACAAGTTGTCTGAGGATTCTCGACTGAGACCTTTGTTAGAAAAGGTCCGGACGTTTTTATCACCTATCACAGGGAAATGATTTCGTCACTTGTAAAGCTATCCTGAACGCTCTCTAAATTGAACAAAGAAATTGAAATAAACAGAAAGTATGCTTTGTAGTACCTTGCGAGGTATGAAGACAGCAAAAAAGGAAGAGTAGTAAAGGCAAACAATAAGGGAGTCTAAGGCGAACCAGCTCCATATCTTTTTTCCTGATATATTGCGTTGTTACTTCACTCGATATGAATAATGTAACTAGGTCCATCTTCATAAGTTATAATTCTTAGTAGTTAAAGGAAGTTTTTGCTATTGGACCAGATCATGATCAATGACCATTGCGTAATTTGTAAACTGATAATGTTCAAAGGAAGTCCTTAGAGTACCTGTCTTGGTGAGATCTTGATTATTGCTCAACAATTTAACAATGAAACCAACTGCACCTGTATAAAACAATCCCTTGACGTCTTTTTATCAGAGAATGGCTTAATTGCTAAACGGATCGAAGTAGAAATTAAAGCCTTTGAAAGTACGGGGTATATAAGTAACTTTAAACAAGAAATGAATTAGATGTTACATTTTGGCAACCTAAATGCCCCCATCTGATCAATTTTAAACCCAAGTAAGCGAGTTTGAATATCAAAGAGATGGTAATGTCTGGCTCGCCGTTTGTTTCAAAATGACTCAGTTGATGACATGGAACTTAATTGCACGAGTTACTGCTAAATCCTGATGGTTTATTTTCCATTATCTACCTTGATATCGTTTTTAGCTTATTATTCCATTTGCTATCTAACTTGATGCGAGAGATTATAAATTCTCTTGCTTGATATCAATGTTATACTTCCATGATGTTAGACTCTGCCCTGATTTCATTAATCCCCGATAAGTGACATGTTACATATTCTACTTTAATTAGTACCTCGCTACTGCTAAAGAAAAGGGTTTATGTTCCATTTCAGTGTATTGATATCGAATCTTATTTTCTACAGCCACTTTTTTAACTGTATATCAATTTGAAAGGACAAAGGCATCACATAAATTGAATTTTCCTACCTCAACTTCATTTTATGTAAATTTCACGCAGTATTTTCTTTTCTTTTCTTTTTTTTTCCTTCTTCTTCTAGGTTTTGTTTTGTTTGGTCATGTTTTGTTTTGTTTTGTGACTGTTTTGTTTTGGTTTGGGTTAATTTTTTCAATTTTGAAAGAGTGAAATCAATAAGTATGTTAAAAAAATGTACTTGATTTTCCTAAAAAAAGCTCTCCTTCTCTGCATTTCACAGCCGCGAAAAGGACGGAATGTAATGCTGCGAAATATTTACCATGTAAAAGTTATTTAACAGTGTTTTTTCGTCTCAAACTGGGTCTTTTGCTCATGTGGACAACACAACCCAACTGCCACTCATGATCAGAACCAAAGACCTCACTAAATCAGCACTGAAGTCTCGGTTTTCTCACAATTTTATTTTTCTTTCCCCTTCTATTTAAATCAGTGCCAACAAGCAAGAACTGTTGGGGTGTTATACACTGACACCTAAGAGATAATTCGTCGAGAACGAAAGATAATTATTGAAGATACATGTAAAAGAAGTTTATTTCTAAATGTTTTCATTCGACTGACGCGTTACGCCGCATTTGCAATGCGTATTTCGTGATGAATAGCGATGGACTTTTATTATTGATAATGGAAACTTGTCAGCGCGCGGTGAAAAACGATAACATTTTTAGTTTCTCCTTCATCTTGTAAAATTATTTAAAGAATGGAGTTTGTAATTTTCTCGTCGCGGAAATAACGGAAACGGATTAGGATAAAGGCAGAAATTGCAGTTATTAAGGATGCAAATTGATTTCAAAGTAGAAAATGAAACACATCAGGGTGGTAAATTGATGTTCAGGCTGATAAAATAAGATACAGGAGTCACTGTCAAATATATATGTAATAAGTAAATAGTCTATTTCACTGATAAAATACATATCAAGTGTTATATATAAAGTGTAATAGGCTAAAATATGTATTAATTACTTACAGCTAAGTTATGCTTAAAACTAAGTCTATTAATAAAAGAATTTTTAAAACGCTCAGTATTGAAAACTGGATATATTGGCTTAACTTGCCTAAGACTTCCGTAAACTCCACGTTTAATTCCATTTTTCATCAGAGTTCCACAGCGTCGTAAATCAGCCTCTCTGCGAAATTCTCTGAATCTTTTGCAAAACCCTTCGCGAACTTTACAAACTTAGATACCAACTTTTCGAAAAACTAGAGTTCCAAAGTACTTATTCATAAAAAAAGAAACGAAAAATGTCATGTGCACGTGAACTTGCTGGAACTCGCATTGCTGGAATCACGTGCTATGTTCTTAAAATATTTTAGTGGGCAAACACAAATAAGACACGACAGCGGCCCCGCAGACGTCAAGGCCAGTTGAGACGTTTGCCAATCAGGATAAGTGTCTGTCCCAGCCATCCAATAAACGCAATTTAACAACGGGGCGGTGTAGCTCCGTGCTAGAAGTCTTCACCTTGGCGGATCGCACTCTTGAATCTCATCCAACAAAGACCTCAGTCACACGACCCAAATTCCACTGGTTACGGGGAACATTCTCTTCCATGATGAGCACCAGATCTCCAGCTCTAATATTTCGTTGATCTTTGAGCCACTTTTCTCTTTAAGTCAACGTCGGCAAATATTCGCTGATCCATCTTTTCCAAAAGATGTCGGTTAGGTATTGGACCTTTCTCCACTGCTTCCTTCCCAAATGGTCTTCCTTGACAAAAACCCCTGGAGGCAATCCGGTCACCTTCTTTTGCAGCAAGAAGTGGTTGGGGGTCAATGCTTCCAAATCGGCAGGGTCGTCCGAGGCTGCTACAATCGGGCGGTTGTTCATGATGAATTCCACTTCGGTGAACAAAGTTCGCAGCGCGAATTCACTTAGCAATCTATCTCCCACGATAGCCTTCAGGTGCTTCTTCGCACTCTGCACCAGCCTTTCCCAGACTCCGGACATGTGCGCCGCCGTAGGAGGGTGGAAAGGCCACTTGACTCCTTTCTGCTGCAATTCTTGGTAGATCTTAATGTTGTTCCAGCCTTTGATTGCATCTTACAATTCACGTTCCCCCCCAACAAAGTTGGTCCCTCTGTCCGATCTGATCTCCTCGGGAGGACCCCTTCGGCTGACAAACTGTCGTAAGGCCATAATGAAATTGTCAGTCTCCAATGACGGCACTAGCTCCAAGAGAACGGCTCGCGTTGTTAAACAAGTAAACAAGCATCCCCATCGTTTTGCTGAACCGCGGCCCCATTTAACCATTAGTGGCCCAAAGAAATCGACGCCGGAGAACGTGAAGGGTGGTTTGTACGGTTCTAATCTCTCTTTAGGCAAGGGGGCCATGATCTGCTTCATTGTTCTCTCATTCAACCGGTGACACTTGAAGCAATTTCTAATGATGCTCTTCGCCAATCCTCTGCCTCCGAGTATCCAGAACATTTTCCTCGTCTGCGCCAGGGTCTGCTCCTTACCAGCATGGGCCAGACGTTCGTGACAGCAGCGAACAATCAGCTGACTAACGTTGTGTTTATTTGGGAGTATGATTGGGTGCTTGTCGTTGTAAGACAGTACAACTGCTTCCTCGAGCGGGCCTCCAACACGAAGAACCCCCTCAGCCAGCACCGGTTTCAACTTCACAAACCTACTGGAGCTCTTTACTTTCTTATTGGCCTTGAGTTCTCTAAGATCTTCAGCGAAACTTTGAGCCTGGTCTAACCTCATGATTAGCGGGGTTGCTTATTGTAGCTTCTCTGTGGTTAATGCTTGTACACTAGAAGAAGTTTTCCGGTTCCTTAGCCAATGGCAAAAGCGCAATAGCCAGGCGACGCAACGTTGCAACTTCAACCACGAGCTATAGTAAGTCATCAGCTGGTAAACAGGCCGGTCGCTCGTGCATGGAGCTTCTGGGTCGAGTCCAGCGTCAGGATTTTCAGTCTTGATTGAATGAACTTTCACTTCATTCCGAACTTCTGGATCGTTTTTGTAAGACTTCGCCAACCTCTGCTTCAGGCCAGTTCTCTTCTGATTCCCATAGAAACTCTGTTCCCTTCCACCAACAATACTGATCAATCAATTTCTGGGGCTTCAAACCACGGAAAGCGTCGTCGGCTGGATTCAATTTTCCTGGGCAGTGTCTCCATTGGTCTGGGTTGGTTATCTCACGAATCTCAGCAATTCTGTTGGCTACGTAGGTGTAAAAACGTTTGCTTTCATTTTTGATGTACTGCAAGGTAGTTTGAGAGTCGGTCCAGAACACCACTCTGTCAATCCTTTAGGTTAACTCCTCTCGACAAACTTGGTAAATCCTGGCAGAAAGCGTCGCAGCCTGCAGCTCTAGTCTTGGATTGAAATCGGCCTTACCGGCATCGCCTTTGACTTGCCAATCAAGAAGGAGCACTGAATAGAACCATCTTCATAGACAAACCGCAGATAGGAGCACATGCCATATCCCTTATCTGACGCATCTGAGAACTGGTGAAGAGAAATTTCTTTGACCTCTCCGTGTCGCTGGAGATGGCATCTCGGAATCTGTACTTGCGTCAAAGCGGATAGCTCAGACTTCCATAGTTCCCAATGAGCAAGCTCACTCTCTGGGATAGGATCATCCCATGCTAACTGTAATTTCCACAGTCGCTGCGTAATTTTCTTTGCTTCCAACACAGCTGGACAGACAAAACCCATATGATCGTAAAGGGAGCTAATAGCTGACAGTATCCCTCGTTTAGTGGCCGGTTTGTCGGGTTTGAAGACCTCAAATTGGAAGACATCTTTCTCGACGTTCCACAAAACGCCCAGCGCCCGCTTAATGGGCAGCTCGTCTAAGTCCAGGCTTACAGTCGGCCGCGCCCGTTTATCTTCGGGTATGCTCGCTAACACTTCTCGGCTATTGCTCGTCCACTTAGTCAGACAAAATCCACCCTTCTCCAGTAGGGCCATCGATTCGTGTGCCAGTGAAATCGCTTTGCTAGGTGTTTCTACGGCCTTCGACAGATCGTCAACGTAAAAATCCTCTTGGACGGACTTAACAGCTTCTTCACTAAAGATCTTCTTGTTATCGTCAGCGGTTCTTTTGAGGCGGTAGTTTGCGCAGCTTGGAGAATCTTTCGCGCCAAAAATGTGAGAGACCATCTAGTTCTCTTTTGGGGGGGTACGAAAGTCAGCGTCTTCCCACCATAAAAACCGGAGGGCGTCGGCATCCTCGGCAGGTACTTTTACCTGAAGGAACATAGATTGTATGTCTGCTGCTAGTACGATGCGCTCTTGTATGAACCTCAGCAACACGCCAAGCAAACTGTTTGTTAAATCTGGTCCTCGATTCAGCTGATTGTTAAGAGAAACTCCATCATGTAATGCCGCGGCATCAAATACCACACGAATTTTTCCCAGTTTGTGTGGGTGGAAGACACCATGGTGTGGTAGATACCACGTCCTGGGGCTCCGAGCCGCAGCCTCGTCTTTCGTCAATTTTCTTGCATATCATTTTGTCAAGAGGTCATCCATAAAGTTCGGTACTTACAGTACAACTGCTCATCTGCGCATAGCCGTCTTCTCAGTGAACGAAGTCTAGCTACAGCCGTCTTTTTGTTATTTGGCTTCCACAGCATTCCGACCTCGTAGTGCCCATCTACTAGGCGAGCGGAACTATTAAACTTGCTTATGGCTTCTCGATCCTGGACTGACATCCCTTTACTACTACTGCTGATCGAATCAATGTTCTCCAAACCAAGAAACTGACTCATTTGCTGGTCTAACGTTTCGTTGCCGTACTTCAGAAAGTTTACGTTCGCTTTGTTAAATTGGCTTCTAATGTTGCCATTAAGTGGACCCATAATAGCCCACCCAAATAGAGTACGAACCGCAAATGGTTCTCCCACTCTTCCAACGCGAACTTCCTCGTGTATGTGAGCTTCAGGGACGTTTGCTCCTATTAGCAGCGTGACTTCTTCTCCACCAATCTCTGGAGGCGGTATACCATTTAAGTGCAGGCACTTCGTCAAGCCCTGCGGCCTAGACATGTTCACATGGAGGTGTTCGACAACCTTGACATCCTTAATCTCAATTCGATGGCCTTCTGGACCTCTCATCGATAAAACAGCCAGGTCTACTCTGCCCACACGTAGTGTTGACTCCCCTGTCAAGGTACAAACTGCCAAGGACTCGAAATTCTTCACCCTCAACCTTAGTTTGTCGGCGGTAGATTTAGCGATAAACGACTCCTCGCTTCCCGTGTCAAGCAATGCCCACGTGCTCACTAAGTTCCCATTCTCTCCTTCCACTCTTACAGGGACCACTTGCAGAGCAACCTTCTGCGAGGTGAATGCTGTCAGACTGCACGTCTTGTAGGAGGCGAACTTGGCAATATGTACCGTACTACTTGTCGGGGTTTCACTTTCACCACCATTTGCCGTAATTACGTTCGCAGATACTCTAACCTGGTCCTGGTTTTGACCAGAAGAGGATGCCCTACCATCGCCTATCATCGTCTTAGCAGTTACTTCGTCTTAGTCTTGGCTTTGGCAGGGGGTTTCAACACAGTCCAACGCAGCGTTGTGCAAGAGGAAGTGATGTTTCTGTGGGCATAGGTTGCACTTCGATTTGGCAAAGCATTGGGAGAGGAAATGTCCCTTCCTCAGGCAGTTAAAACAAAGACCTCTACCTCGAACAAAGATTCGTCGCTGTCTTACAGTCATGTTCTTAAATTTATCGCATTCGGCCAACTTGTGGGATGCCCCACAGTTTATACATTTAACTGGATGGCCTGTACCTCGTGGACCATTCCGGCCAGGCAGAGAAAGCTGCGTTGCTAGCGTAGTCACTCTACCGTCAGTTCTGCTGGGAGGAGGCACTCTCGAATTTCTCTTGGCAGATATATCAGCGGTTCTGCTCGTTTCGCCAACTCGTCCGAAGATTGGATCATTTACAGCATCTGCGCGTTTCTCTATGAAATCCACCAGGTCTTTAAAGCTTGGCAACATCCCTCGCTCGCGGATCCGTTGCACTTCATCTCTCCATCTAGCCTGCTGGACAGTAGGCAGTTTGCTGGACATTTTCCCCAGGTTAGAGAGGTTCACTTCTGACAGGGCGTTCATTTCTTTTGGGGTCTCGTACAAGGTCCTGCTACAATCTGCAAACTCTCTCAGGCCTTCTCTGTCACTGTTTGAAATATTTGGTCCTTCAATTAAAGCGTCAACACATGCTTTGGCTATCATGTGAGGCTGGCCAAATCTTAGCTCCAGTAATCTCATAGCTTTCTTGAATCCACCAGGCGTGCCCTCAAGACCTGCCACCGCACTTTTTGCCTTGCCCTCGAGAAACTGCAACAAACGGGTCATCTTTTGTTCATCAGACAGATTCTGAGACTCCACCATCAGATGGAAACGTGTTTTAAATTTAAAGAACTCACATAGATCTCCGGAAAACTTCATCACCTCCAGGGGAGGCAGGCTCACGCCCGTAGCAATCAGATTTATGTTAGCAACAGCCCCCTCAAGAACACTAGCACTGTCAGCATTGATAAGCTTGGATGTAGCTCCACATTCACTGTTTGGCTGAGGGAAAGGAGGAGCCCTTGGATTCAATGTTGATCTTGGGACTTCCAGAAAAATTCTCGGAGCTGGAACGATCGTACGCGGCTGAACCTCTTTCGGGCAAGACTCAGGAATAAATGGTTCAAGCTTCTCCATCACTCGCGGATCAGAGTACTGTACTACCTCCTCCAACGCAACCGGCTTAGTAGATGCTTCATCGATGATGGGCACTACTTTAGACCCTTCGCGTCCCTTGTCTGAATCCAAATGTTCATAAAAACGTGTCCTTATCCGAGCTAAATCGGCTTCGTCCTCGGCGTCAGCTATTTCATTTTCTAACAGTAACAGCTGCTGTTTCAACTTTCTCTCTTTACCTCTCTTTAATTGCGTCAATTTCGCTTCGGCCAGAACGCTATCCACCGCGGCATTTTCACGTGATCTTGCACCACGATTTGAACTACGACCTGAACGTCTGGATTTTCGAGAACCAGTCGAAACAGAACTTTTTGGATCTCCAGGAAGACTAACACACTTTTCGAAAACACCTGGCTCCTTAGCTGAGAGCGCGCTGCTTTCTGTTACTCCACTCTGAAGTTCTGCACGGGCCAGGAACTGCTCAATTAGAAACCTGTATCTTTCGTACACTCGCGTCTGATCATTGAAGCGATCTATTTTATTCGATCTTTCACTATCCCCCGGTAAATGGCTTATAATTTCATTGTACACCAAACAATACCGCGCCCATTGATCCTGTAAACGACGACTCAGCTCCGTTACTTCGCTTGTAAAACGATAATCCTTGAGCACTTCGTCTAAACGGCCAAAAGTCTTTGTCATCTCGCCGAGGTGACCAGCTTTCGACCTTTTCCAGACCGTAATTCTTTTTTGTGGCACTCCTTGTTCCCGAACGTCGTTGCTGTCGACCAAACTGTGCGACTCCATACGCAGAAATTATTTATTCATCTGCAGAATTTCGAAGAATTGTAAACTCCAAAAATCAGCCTCTCTACCTATGTCGCTCCACGTCGCTTCGAAATTCTCTGAATCTTTTGCAAAAACCCTTCGTGAACTTTACAAACTAACTTAGATACCAACTTCCCGAAAACTAGAGTTCCAAAGTACTTATTCATAAAAAAGAAACGAAAAAGGTCACGTGCACGTGAATTTGCAAGAATTCGCGTTGCTGGAATTCACGTGCTACGTTCTTGAAATATTTTAGTGGGCAAACACAAATAAGACACGACATTCACCATCAACAAAAATTTACTTCTTTGACATTCAACACAAAGATTCCGTCTTGCCGTGGGTCTGTATAGGAATACATCGCATACAGAAGACGACAAAATGTGATAAGAACATCAGTAACAACTTGGCTGTCTCCTGCTCCAACTGTTGTACTGAGCACAATTTTACGTCATCTGTGATTTATACTGAAAAGACGCACGTCCGGCAAACCGCTGAAAAAAGTGAAAAAATTCATAATGATTTTTTTTTGTTATAAAACACGAAAGTCTCCTTGCTAATGTACTGAGAGACCTATCCGTAAAAGAGAGGAGAATTGCTAATCAAATCACTTAAGTCAAAGAGTTGAACAGGTCAACGAGCTTTATTTTGTAATGAGATAGTCATCAAATCTATTCCCGGGGTGGTTTTCAAGGGAAATGAAATGTAATAGAATAAAGAGGATGGTAAAACTCTTTCTGCGTGTCTCGGCTCGTAGTTCAGCTTCGCCTCGCAGTTCGCAAGAGCGTGACAGTCAAAGCTAAGCGACTTATTAGAGCTTCGCCATTTCCGTGATACGAAACCACTCAAGCTCGTTCATTAGTGATAATCATAATAGTGATACCTGCAATGATAATAATAAATAATAATTATAACAATAACGTTACTTTAATCGCACTTATCCGGTACTGTTCTAAGCGGTCACAATCATTATGAAAAGTTAGAACTAGTGATAAAATCTGATTGCTAGTAACCGCTTCTACTAAGGTTCTTCCAGGTTTATATCACACACAAATAATTATGGTAAACGATTAAAATTCGGTACGGCGACTAAAACAGCGGGGTATTATCAATCTTGAGGATTGTTTTTTATCAATTACACTTTTTCGATTGATTGCTGACTGCATCCATATTTCCACGAGGCTCTCGATTGGATGATGGCCTTTACAGCCGACAGTTAAGATTTGGCCATTTTACGGGCACGGTGAACACAAAAGGACACAAAAAAACACGTTGTAGATAGTGAAAATTGTTAACCGCCTCGAGACCCTCTTGAAAAAAACAACAAATATTAACAAAGGTTCTGTTTTAAAGCAGTATGTAAATCCGCGTTAATACGCGTAATAAACGCGTGTCATCTTCGCTTGATTAAAATTTAATATTTATGTTCTCAATGCATCATGATCGAAATTTTATTGCGGTAGCTCTTGGTCACGATTGTAATTCAAGAGACTATTTGCGGGTACTGTGAGCAATATCTACGTTTTCATTCTGTTTATTATTCCTTTAGGGTGAGCACGAAATTTTTTTTCTTTTTTTTTTTTTACTTTTGAGAGCTCGTATTTAAGGTGGCTCGTGCCAGTTTCCTCGCGCGGGGAACAGATCACTCTTGCGTCACGCGCGAGAGAAACGTGCGAAAGAAGCCCGAGATCGCGCGAGATTAAAAGACGAAAATTTAAAACCACAGGCCGCCCAAGCTCTCTTTGAGAACCACACAAGGAACACAATTTGCATATTTATAAGGATTTGTATGGGATTTTCTACAAGAAATCCACAGAGATAGTTGAAAGTGAAAATATTAAATAAAAATGGCTCACCTTGTTCCATACGTGTGTTGTTTGCTCCTGGTGTCATTATTTTACCGATTTCACTTGATTTAAGCGGTTTTTTTTAATCCCGGTTTTCTACTACATAAGGAGAAGACAAGGCCGAACACTTCTTTCCGGACAGCCTGCCGAACGAAGTAAAAAATCCCAAGCTAAAATGTACCCACGGCCACAAATCCACCGCAGAATCCAAGGGCAAAGGTTGATCTTTCATTTCAATTCTCTAGCCACACAATTTCATCCCGGCGATCGGCGCCAGGCGGCTCTTCGTGTCCTCAGTGAAAAGCTAAAACGATGGTAGACGTCCGAGTACATTTCAACCACGACACAACGACCGTTGGAATCGGCTTGTTAACCTCGTCATGTTGGCAAACCAATACTCGCGGGGGTACTAGACCTCAACTTGTCAACAGAACTTCTTCTACAACCCGGGGTCCCCTCAGGTCCAACCTAAAATGTACCATTGTCTCAAGCACCCAATCAAAACCGCGCAGCATCTTGTTTGCACGTGCAAAATTTTCGCAAAACTCGGAGGAAACCCAGGAAGAAATGTAGCCGGTCAACTTGTTATTTCTTTTCAATCATGTAAGTATTTGAATTGGTTTACGTTGTTTTTTTTTCTCATGTATGTATGCATGTATGTGTGTATGGATGGATGAATGGATGTCTCCCGCTCTTAAAAACTTCAAGTTTTCCAATATATTCGCATGTTGTAGTTTCTTCATTACAAGCGTTCACGAAGTGATGTTGTATTTTGATTTAAAACTTCAGGGTAAAGTTGAATGTAGACCAGAGTCAAATATTGGACTTTGCGTTTGAAGGTCACAATTTATTGATTACTGGCCAGGCTGGCGTTGGTAAAAGCGAGGTCGTAAAAGCATTCATTGGAAAGGCGAAACGTGCGGGAAAGAAGATCGGTGTGATATGTTCTAGCGGCATTGCTTGTCAAGTGTATGATCGCGGCGTTGCGTCAACTGTTCATTCGTTTTATGGCTTATAGAAAATGAATGTATCTCCTCGGTTTCTGTAGAGCTTTCGCCGTTGACGTTACGTTTTTTCGGAGCCATTTCGCAAAACCGTTCTATACCAATTTTATACTTTGAATTTTGTAAACAAGATGCTGCGCGGTTGTAGAAGAAGTTTTGTTGACAAGTTGAGGTCTAGTACACCCGCGAGTCTTGGTTTGCCAACATGACGATTCCAACGGTCGTTGTGTCGTGGTTGAAATGTACTCGGACGTCTACCATCGTTTTAGCGTTTCACTGAACGCACGAAGAGCCGCCTGGCGCCGATCGCCGGGATGAAATTTTGTGGCTAGAGAATTGAAATGAAAGATCAACCTTTGCCCGTGAATTCTGCGGTGGATTCGTGGCTGCGGGTGCATTTTAGCTTGGGATTTTTTACTTCGTTCGGCAGGCTTTCCGGAAAGAAGTGTTCGGCCTTGTTATCTCTTTATGTAGTAGAAAACCAGGATTCAAAAAAACCGCTTAAATCAAGTGAAATCGGTAAAATAATGACACCAGGAGCAAACAACACACGTATGGAACAAGGTGAGCCATTTTTATTTAATATTTTCACTTTTAACTAACTCTGTGGATATCTTGTTGAAAATCCCATATTAATCCTTATAAATATGCAAATTGTGTTCCTTGTGTGGTTCTCAAAGAGAGCTTGGGCCGCCTGTGTTTGTATCGCTTTGCCTTTAGTTCGAACCACATAATCGCCACAACCATTGCTACGACCCTGCCATCTCAGTTACATCGCAATTTGTAATCTAATCATTGTATTGGTGATTCATCGCTCCCTTCAAATAAACGTTTATGATTGATTTTCTGGGATCTGGTTACTTTGAACTGATTACGTGCGTTCGAGTACTTTGAGGTCCTAAGGTCAAGCCCTAACCTACACGTGGCTTCGCTCCTGGAAAGTCACAAAAGAATGCGTGACTTGTCTTCTATTCCTTCAACGACGTCTTTCACCTGTAATTCTATATCTTTGTGACATGAGCAAAACTTTTGACTCATTACATCCGAATTTGTTACTGGCGAAGTTGAAAGCATATGGACTGTCTGACTCCGCCTTGGTATTAATGCGATCGTATTTTGATGATCGAGAAAATAGAACAAGAATTGGCAACAACTAAAGTGCTTGGAAAGCTGTCAAACGAGGCTGCCCGCCAGGGTCATCCTTGGACCGCTATTGTGGAATGTGTATCAAAATGATTTATTCTACACTGCATGGCGTTAAATCTCAGTTGTCTGCCTATGCCGATGACCATCAGATATACTGCTCCAACTTGAATCTGCACACAGCTATAGATAGAATTAAGAAAGATGGGGAAGAGGCATCGAGGTGGTATAAAACAAATTTAAACTGCAAGGCAATTATAACAAATACCAAGCAATGGCTGTGGCAAGGGACACGCAACAAATGGAGTTAGTGATTGATGATTGCAGAGTCCACTTTACCGATGCTTTCAAACTGCCAGGCGTAATTGTTGATAAAGACTTGAATTTTTCGCGCAGCATATATCAGAGTGCATAAAGACCAGCAAAATGATTGGTGTTCTACAAAGGCTAAAGAATCTAATCCCGATGAACGCAAAACTACGAAATCAATATATAAAACTGCAGTTCTACCCCATCTCACATACTGCGGCACTTTTGTCGTGCAAGTGACAGAAACAACTAGAGAGAATTAATGAAAGAGGTCTACGTACAGTCTTCAAAGATCGAGTCTCTACTTGTAGTGACCTTCTTACACAGACTGGAATGACCAGTCTATATAACATGAGATTACCAGATATCGCTATCTTTATATTGAAAATCAGGAATAGATTACTGCCTTACAATATACTAAAACTCTTCTCGCCATCGCCTTCGAGCTACAACCTGAGGAACTCGGACTTTCATGTTCAAAGGGTAAAAACTGTCAAATACGGAAAGCATTCCCTCAGATTTTTTGGGCCATTTTTATGATCAAAATTGAGTATGAAGGACAGAAACGAGACGTCCTTAAGAAGGTTTAAAGCAAATATAAGGAAAAAAGATGCGAGCGAATTGGTTAGTAAAAACGTATGCAAAAGGTGCCACCTGAATAACTCATAATTCATAAACAGAAAATATTATAACTAGTAGAATTTATATATTATAAAATTGTATAAATAGTTTTTATTGCATATGTGTATTTTTGAGTATATTGACTATTGTATATATTTAAAGAAGTTTTGAATAGTTAAATCTTATTATCTTTTAGTATTATTAATATTTATTTATAAGTAGTAGGTAATTTAAGAAGTGTCCCCGATTAGTAGGCCTGAGGGCAAGCTAGAAGATTAGACACTTAAATAAAGTTGTTGATTGATTGATTGATTGATTGATTGATGCAAACTATTATTGATGCGCAGTGAAACTCATGCGAAAACAATTGAGTCTCTCTTGTGTTTTACCTGGAATAACTGTGATACTGACCACCAATAAACGGTGTAGATGCTATACGATCACTATGGAAACAATAACAATAATTTTCTCATATTTCGATTATCGCCCATATCCAGAGAAGCCAAGAGAAGATCTCGAATTTAATCAAAGGACTTCCAATGGTTTATTCGATTTGTAGAGGTTTCAAACAAGATTAAGTGGCATGAATAATAAGGATGGGAAATATTGTTATGTAAAGCAACTTTAAGAAGTAGTATGGAAAATTTTATATTAAAAATTAATATGCAAAATTCGGGACTTTATGACTACATTATTTTTTTCTAAAAAAAAATGAAAAAATAAATAAATAAAATTATGGGGCCTACTGAGTAATAGCACTTGATCAGGTCTGTAGGCTTTTCGAAGTTCTACTTATCAAAATTGTCACATGTCTGTTTAAAAATCGAAAAAAGTGTTTACTGCGGTGAAATCATATGTTTCGTTTTATGTGTTTCGCAAGACTGATTCATTAACCATCTGCTTATGAAAAGTTTATCGGTTGCAAACTGGGGTGAAATAAGACGCAAGAAGTAGATGATTTGCATGGAAAAACATAAGCAATTTTTAACGGTGCAAACTTACAAGGTGAAGGATGCATCATCCGGAAAAAAGTATATTAAATTATAAGATCTCAAAAAGAAGCCTTCCCTTTCGTTAAATTGTCTTCATATGGGTTTGAGGCTCCCATTTTTACCGTTGCATGGCAACCTGGCAGATCAGCTGACAAGCCCTAGCAAAATTAAAGACATTTAGAAAACTGTGGCGATGTAGACTAAGTAATAACACAAAAACAAAACAAAAAAAAATGAATTAAACAAGTTTTAACCGCAGATAAGCGTAGACTCTGCTCATCTGATTGGATGACCACGAGTTCAAGAAAGATGTTTACCATCATCACGTAGTGATATAAAACACCCCTTCACGTCCTGAGTTTCATAATTCAACAATTGTCAATGCACAGTAAAGAGGAAGTAAGATCTATGGTGGTTTCAAAGGTCTTTTCAAGACCATTCGTTTCATATCTAAGAGTTTTTGTGGCAGATATTATTATATATAAACCAGTTTTCAAGAAAAGGTCAGAATATTCTGGTTGAGGCATTTCACAGTTCAGTTTGCGTACATATATATCGGTTTGGCAAGGTATGCCACTCTCTCGAAGGGCGGTCCTCTCGACTTCCCCGCGAAAGAAAGTTTTCTTGTTTTTTCTTTGCCCATGAAAAGTGTTTAGTGGAACATTCAACATTCATAATTTGGTTGTTCTCCAATTGTCCTTTTTTTGTGTCGCCGTAAGCTAAAACTGATTTCTGGCTAAATATCCCGCGTGGACAGCGATCGAAAGTGTCGAGCACGCTCACGAAGTGCTCTCTTGCTACAAGTTAAAAGGTGTACTTAGTCATTTCACAGATAAAATATGGAAACTTCACTTGGAATCAGAAGAGAACCTTCTATCCGACTTAATTTTCTTATCAAAAACTCACTAAATTGGAGGAAAGAATACTTAAAATGCAAGTGCAAGTCGGGCTTAAAAAAGAAACTCTCAGTGAGAACGACACTTGACAATAGAGTTTACCTCATTAAAGCCATGATCTCTAAAATTGTGTTTTAAAATCTCTTAAGAAATTTGGTCAAAATGTCACAGAGATATCAATTTGAATCTTAAAAAAAAAAAAAAAAAAAAAAAAAAAGATTTCTTATGTGCTTGCATTTTCGTAGAGTTTAAGTAATAATTTATTTTCTCATTTGATGCTACTTCTAATCACTGAAACAGGTACAAGAAGAGTCCTTAAGGTTAGAGGGTGAACGATGGAAATAACTGACTGAGGAGAAAACTAACCAAATTAACTGTTTCAGAACAGCGTCTCCGTGACGGGTGACCAAACATCTGTCACATATCACGGCCAAATGTGATTGGCTAACACGTTTCTACGAAGTGTAGCCTTAAATTGGAGTTACATCTTAGTCAACAAACTGCTGTTATAAACTTCTTGGTGTGCTCAATAGCTCCAAAACATCGAAAGTATTTCTTTTCATCTGGTTTTGTGCGGACATCAGAGTTTTTCTCCACTTGTTCCTTGTCTCTGTGGTGCTTCCCCTCAGACAATTTCAGTCCTGCCCAGATGGTATGTTTTAAAGCTTTCATTTTTTGATAAGAAACCGTTATTTTTCTGCTCTTCATTTTCCAGCCAAGCAATATACCAAAAACAAAAAGGAAACGCAAATTTTCGAAGATTGAAAGTCTCGTGCATAGAGGCCTCACTAACAAAATGGCTAGTGAAACTCGTCGCCCATTTTAATACGCTGGTATCTTTTGTTCATTCAAAATTATTTTAGATCCTTTTTCCCAATATATGAAAGTGAGTTTGCAAAGCTTTGTAATTATAACTTAACAATATCCGCAAGTACTTAATTGGTCATCTATTTTACAGCTTATAGCCTCGAATTCTTTTCAGACACTCATTTGAATCCATAAAGTTCTATCAAGGTCACTCAAAATTAATGACTATATGTTCGCAAGTTCCTTTTGTTTGTCTGGTGCTTTCACGAACTAAAGTAAGAGCCTAACGCTAGCCTCGCACTTAGGGAAATAAAAATTGATATCTTAACTAGTTGGAAAATTTTTTTTCTAAATTGGAAAAATTTCCTTCCCTTTTTTGTTGTTTTTACATACTCCTGTGGAATAAGAATCTCTCTTTGGATACGTGATTATTCGCTGGTGTAATATTTAGTTGACATCGGAAACATGTTGCCGACAGGTGTTAAACATATACCAAAACGAATTTCTTGTAATTTTGGAACTTGGCATTCGAGGAATACTGTTTTCTTCATAGCACCCTTTCTGTGTTATGCATTACGCAATTTTTGGGAGCCCGATGAGTGGGTTTTTTCAAAGCTAATTAAAACGTAGAGAAATTTGTTGAAATGCAGGCAGAGCAATTATGTTTCCAATAATACAAAAGAAATACTGGCTGCGAATGAGTGAGAACATCAAAACTTCTCACTGGACGGGTGGCTAAGAGATAGATGACATGAATGTCTAACCATGAACATATTGAATTTAGTTATATCTAACAAATCTTTCTTGGAACATTTTCGCAATTCAATTAACATCGAAGCACATTGAAGGGACAGGAAGACTTTAAAGTTCAACAGCGGTTTGTAGGGGTTTTAGAATATTAATTGACTATGGACACGTTTTATCTCAAACAAGTTTAATTTATATCGACAATGAGAAAAACAAAAAAGAAGAAAAACAAAATAAAAATCACAATTTAAAATTAAGAATTTGTTGGCATGTGGTATTTCACGGACTGGACTGGACTGGACTGGACTGGACTGGACTAGTAAAACGCGTACTAGTAAAGCGCAGACTAGTAAAACGCGGACTAGTAAAACGAAAATAAAGAAAAATTATCGTCGAAGAAAGTGTTTTTCGCCGATAGCCTTACACTCATCAAAACACTCGCTAAAGGTGGTAACGCTCTTCTCAATCCTGACGGAAAACCATGTAAAAGCAATCTCCCTTCTATGTATCAAGCTGTTTTTTATGAAGATTTCAACGCACACGATGCTTTGGAAGATGTACGTGCCCTCCACTGTGTCCTCTTTCCATCCCCGTTGCAGCTAACAAGCGCTGACATTGTAAACAACAGCATGTGAAATCCGTCTCCTTCGCTTTCGTAGACATGGACTTTCTTGACGGACGCCACGAACGCATGTAAACTTTCGAAGACAAGCTCTATTCACAGGGCGATAACGGGCTCCTCGTCAAAGAAAACATCACTCAGAAAATTGCAGAAAGCGGTCTGTGTTACGATGACTTAAAAGATCTTTACAACAACGGTGGGAAGGAAGGAAGCACTGGTCTCCATTCTTAGCAGATCGCCAACCACATCGCGTCGATCAGCTCTAAGAGGAACAATACATCCCGACACTTTGCACAAAATAATCCAGCACTTTGAAGGAAAATAGAGCAGCAGCCATTTTCAGGTGCAATCCACCCAGAGGGTGAACCTCGCTTAGCAAAATAAAGCTCTTTAGAAGAGCGCGAAGGACGTTCGGCGAAGAAGACGTCCAAAACCTCGTGGCGTCCGTGGCGAGTGACGTGGCGTGACACAAATGTTGCGCATGCGCAATTCCCCATCTTGTCGAGTGGAAAGTTTCGGAAATTTGAAACTTTAGACTTACGTTTTTCCGTTTCCGCTCGGCGAATTTTTTTATTTTTTACTTGTTACCTTTGAACGGCTCTCTGCGTGTTTCACAAAAATTTATTGCTACAAAGACGAATGTCATTAATATAAATCAAGAAAAGTAAGGGGCCTAACACAGATCCTTTTGGAACTCCAGTTACCGAGTTTTTCTTAGATGAAATATGGTAATTATCAATATGCGTTGTTTGCGTTCGATTAGTTAAGTGCGACGAGAACCACTCATGTACAATACCTCTTATCCCATAATGGTGCAGTTTATCAAGTAGAATAGTGTGATTGACAGTATCAAACGCTTTTTTAAAATCGAGAAAAATACCACAGGTGAACATTTTCTTGTCCATATTAGTTTGTACTGTATTCACTATTTCCAAAACTGCATGCTGAGTGGAAAATGTCTCTCTGAAGCCATACTGGGCTTCAAATAATAGTTCATTATATTCGATGCATGATTTCAATCGGTTGTAAATAATTTTTTCAAAGATTTTATTGAAGACGGAGAATAGTGAAATAGGACGGTAGTTGCTAGGGTCGGTCTCATCGTCGCCCTTATATACCGGGATAACTTTTGCATGTTTTAGCTTCGAAGGATATTTTCCACTTTGGACAGAGAGGTTGACAAGCTCAGTCAGTGGTGAAGCGAGTATGCTCTTTGCACATTTCAAAACACGAATAGGGCATGAATATAGTCCATAAGCCTTGTTTGGTGGTAAAAGCGAGATTTCTAGTTCAGTATCTGATGAATGACTTGTTCAAAGAAAAAGGAAGTGGTGAAATTGATATTTGTTAAGCATTCGTTATTGTGATAGTAAGTTTTAACTCCAAAAGAGTAAGTTTTAACTCAAAAAATGAAAATGAAAGGTAAACATTGCTAAATATTTCGTTAAGTATTCGTTATAGTGATAGTAAGTTTTAACTCATGAGTAATAATTTTTAACTCAAAAAATTCAGATGAAAGGTAAACATCGATAAATATTTTCGTATGTGTGCCAAATAGGCACGCGGGTTATATTCTAAAAGGAATATGCGAGTTTGTGCGTGAGTGAAGAGATCTCGTTTCATGAAATCTGTCAACAGGAAGCAGGACGAAAATGACCAAGAAATATTTCGGGAAGATATTTCTATTCAAAACAGTTCTTCATTTGCTGATATAAGCGAAAAACGTACGAATTTCTCTCATGCACAAAGCTCACGCGGTAAATTTCATCTGCTTAGATCGTTGATTACTTGACTTCAGAGCCGGAAAATTGCGTAGCGTTCGTTGAAAATTCTGAAAAACTGCGATTTGTACTTTTTGAGCAAGTTGTTTCTCGAACATAATATTTACCGGAGCATGGAATCGTCAAATTGTCGCTAGGCCCTGCTAGAAGTCCGAAACCTCGGTCTCCAATCTACGTCCACAATTCGCATCGCTTTAGAGAATCGTGCTGTCCGTTGACTCGAGAGCTTATTCTGTCACCTTTAAGACCTTGACATCCATTATTTTCCAAGGAGAGTATTCTATAGCATAGCTGCTTTACATTTTGAGTTTCCCAAGGTCTAACTCGATGGCAAAGGAACGAAAGATCCGATTTGAAAATTTTGAAGGTCGGCCGCGCAGAAGCCATATTCTCAAATTTGATCACTTTAGTATGAACGCACAGAATAATGACCCTCTACTACCCCTAAGACCATGAAAATATATGCGCAAACGACGGATTCTGATTCGTTTATTGATCTCCAAACTATGGAGGAATTTTGGAGACAAAATTCTGCTTAGAAGAGGAGGTAGAGGGGAAGCGTTCTCGCGCGGGCGGTTACGCACAATTAAGCAAAACGAACTGAATTTACTTTCGCGCTGCGGATTTGATCCAACCACTCCTTCGTAACAGGGAAAGTTACTATGTGGCAGTACCGCAAGGCCATCTACGGCATGACTCACTAGACAGCATAAGCATAAAAAGAACGCAACCTTGTGATAATCTGAATAAGGGCTAATAGTTACTAAAGAAACTGTTTGGGGCTGCGTCGATGGGGGTAACGAAATAATTTCAATATATCAACAAAGTTGAAATGGTAAATCGGCCACCGTTACGATTATAAAAGCTGACGTTTCGAGCGTTAGCCCTTCGTCGGAGCGAATAGAGGAATTGTGGGTTGTGTGTGCTTTTAAAGGCAGAAAATGGAGCTACGTGATTGGTGGGAACATGGCAACGAGAAAAACGCGAATAAATTAGTGGAATGAAAAGCATTCGTTGATACCTGTGGGATGTAGACTGCCGGTTTGAAAGATGAGCTTTTGTTCAAGAGTTTTGCGGCTTCCGTGCTACCTAAGTGTAAGGAAAGACCGCAGATTGCCATATGTTGCTTAGAATGATTAGGTAAATTAAAATGTCTAGCGACTGGTTTCGATGTGTCCTTGTCATTCCTCTCCATGTCGAGAAGGCGTTCTCGGAATCGGTCACCTAGTCTTCTGCCTGTTTCGCCAGTGTAAATCTTTTTGAAATAAGTGCAAGTTATGCAATAGATTACATTGGCGGAGGTGCACGTAAAGTGATCGGAGATCTTAACGGATCGTTTGGGTCCCGATATTTTCTCAGTGTTGTGAATGAAAGGACACGTTTTGCATCGTGCACGAGCGCATTTAAAAGTGCCTGGTTGGTCATTAGTCTGAAAAGAACTTCTGACCAAAAAATTGCCTATGTCTTTGTCGTGTTTGAATGAAATGAGCGGAGGCTGCGAAAAGATAGTGCTTGTCTCTGGATCGTTTTGAAGTAATGTAAAGTTTTTAAGAATGATGGATTTAACTGAGTGGTTGTGAGGGTAAAACGTGAGAGTGAATGGAATACGGTCGGAGTCTTCCTTTTGGGACGTTTGTAGTGCTGAATGTCGATCAATAAGTTGGGCGCCGTGGTAACCCGCTTGAACGACAGAATCAGGCTAACCACGTTTATCGAAAAACTGGCGAATTAAATCTGATTTATGGTGGGAATCAGAGTCATCACTACATAAACGACAGAGTCTTAGAAACTGAGAAAAAGGAATGGAATTCTTAACGTGAGATGAATGCGAAGACGAATGCAACAAGTAATTATGCGAGTCTGTAGGTTTGTAATACACATCGTTGCCTTCAATTGAAACTTTGATGTCTAGAAAGGATAAAGAATTGTCAGAAATTTCCCAGGTATATTTCAGAGCCGGGTGAAAAGAATTGACTGCGGTTATGAATTGAGTCAGCTCGTCTCTGGTAGAGGAGGTGGCGCCGATACAGTCGTCGATGTAGCGACCGTAGAGTTTAGGTTTGGAGCCGTTGTATTGGCTGAAAAAGTGGTGTTCGACAAAACCTACAAAAAGATTGGCATAGCTAGGTCCCATTTTGGTACCCATGGCTACACCATTGGCTTGTTTGAAAAAGTTTTCCCCGAATGAAAAACAATTGAGTGTGAGCACTAGTTCGGCTAAGCGTAGTAGTGTTTCAGATTTAGGTTCCTTAACAGTACGTTGATCAAAAAAATGTTTGAGGGTCAGATGACCTTCACCATTAGGAATGACAGTGTAAAGAGACGTAAAATCCATGGTGAAAAGAGGTTTGTTTTGGCCAAGGAAATTAAAATCGCGAAAAATTTGAAGGGCGTGTTGGCTGTCTTTAATATATGATGGTAAAGTTTTGACTATGGGAGGCATAATTTTGTCTAGATAGCCGGAGATAAGTTTGGTAGGGCAACTGCTAGCCGAGACAATGGGTCGACCCGGGTTGTTAGGTTTGTGAATTTTAGGTAAAAAGTAAATACAAGAAGTTCTAGGAGTGGTTATGATGAGATTTTCGCTCCAGTTTTCATGCATCTTCATTCACCAAAGAATACCATCACCAAATTAAGTGCGCCCAAAATTCTTTTTCACGTAACATCATGAGAATTACCATTAGAGCTATGTGCCGAAAACGTAATCACCTCACGGAACAAATCCTACATTGGCGCTCTGAACTTTCCAAAATCTCTCCAGCAGTTTTATTACAATCCATCCGCGCCAAAATTCAGGAAACTAATTCGAAACTTTTCAATCATTTGAACCAAATTAAGGCCCAAAAACTTGACCAAGTTATCGGTCTCCAAATCGCTAACCACTCATCACCAGAAAACCTCAAAACTGTAGTTACCATTCCAGAAAACCTCTCACTTTCCGATTCAGAAAAATCCGTCTTTAGTACGGGCTTAAATTTCGTTCCCATTTCTAAAACAACGGACGAATTCTCAATTAAACAAGACGTAAAAAAATTCCTTCGCGGCGTTCAATTAAAAGCCTTTTTCACGACAAAGAGGATTATTCTAGCACCTCGAACAAAGATAATTTTGAAACACTTCAGACTCGAAAGTCTAAATGGACTCCCCCGGAGGGCCAGTTCGCATGAATTAGACTTTTTAATCAAAAAATGTCGCCACGATATCAACAAACTTAATTTCAATCGTATTACCAAATTTTCCACTCTCTCTTCTGAAAGAGTGGTCGGCTCTAAAAAGCCTTAGAAAACGCAAAGACATAGTTATCAAAACGGCCGATAAGGGCGGCTCAGTCGTTGTTTGGCGACCTCTACCAAAAAGAAGCTTTGCGGCAACTTTCTGACACCTCTTTTTATCAAAAGGTTGACAAAGACCTCACGGCCAGCAATCAAAACACCGTCAAGAATACGATCAACCAACTCATAACTAAACAAGAATTACCGGTGACAGCAAAAAATCTCATTATAACCACTCCTAGAACTTCTTGTATTTACTTTTTACCTAAAATTCACAAACCCAACAACCCGGGTCAGTCCATTGTCTCGGTTTGCAGTTGCCCTACCGAACTGATCTCCAGCTATCTAGACAAAATTATGACTCCCATCGTCAAAAACTTTACCATCATATATTAAAGACAGCCAACACGCCCTTTAAATTTTCCGCGAGTTTAATTTCCTTGGCCAAAACAAACCTCTTTTCACCATGGATATTACGTCTCTTTACACTGTCATTCCTAATGGCGAAGGCCTTCTGGCCCTTAAACATTTTATTGATCAACGTACTGTTAAGGAACCTAGATCTGAAACACTACTACCCTTAGCCGAACTAGTGCTCACACTCAATTGTTTTTCATTCAGGGACAACTTTTTCAAACAAGCCAATGTTGTGGCCATGGGTACCAAAATGGGACCTAGCTATGCCAATCTTTTTGTAGGTTTTGTCGAACACCACTTTTTCAGCCAATACAACGGCTCCAAACCTAAACTCTACGGTCGCTACATCGACGACTGTATCGTCGCCACCTCCTCTACCAGAGACGAGCTGACTCAATTCATAACCGCAGTCAATTGTTTTCACCCAACTCTGAAATATACCTGGGAAACTTCTGACAATTCTTTATCCTTTTTAGACATCAAAGTTTCAATTGAAGGCAACGGTTTATGCACTAGTGTGTATTACAAACCTACAGACTCGTATAATTACTTGTTGTATTCGTCTTCGCATCCATCTCACGTTAAGAATTCCATTCCTTTTTCTCAGTTTCTAAGACTTCGTCGTTTATGTAGTGATGACTCTGATTTCCACCATAAATCAGAGTCAATGTGCCAGTTTTTCGATAAACGTGGTTACCCTGATTCTGCCGTTCAAGCGGGCTGCCACCGCGCCCAACTTATTGATCGACATTTAGCACCACAAACGTCACAAAAGGATCATTCCGACCGTATTCCATTCACTCTCACGTTTCGTCCTCACAACCACTCAGTTAAATTCATCATTCTTAAAAACTTTAAATTACTTCAACCAGGCACTTTTAAATGCGCTCGTGCACGATGCAAAACGTGTCCTTTCATTCACAACACTGAGAAAATATCGGGACCCAAACAATCTACCGACCTACTACCGCTACCGACAGACGACATTATGGACTTGCTAAACATTTGCCTAACGTCTACTTACTTTCAGTACAATGGTAAACACTACAAACAGTTACACGGCACTGCCATGGGGTCTCCAGTTTCTGTTGTTATAGCAGAAATTGTGATGCAGAACATCGAGGAACGCGCCCTTTCGACTTGCCGACAAACGATACCGCTTTGGTTACGTTACGTTGACGACACCTTCACCGCCGTTCGACACTACGAAATTGACGTATTCCACCGCCACCTTAATGAACAAAACACTGACATTCAGTTTACCAAAGAAGTCGAAGAAAATGGCAAACTTCCTTTTCTAGACTGCTTGGTAAGCCACAACGACAACTCATTACGGACGACAGTTTACAGGAAACCGACACTAGACGAGTCATCCTACAACCCTACATCACACAAAGCCACAACTATCAGAACTCTAACACGACGCGCACAACTAGTATGCGACTCGACAGACAGCTTATCCGACGAGAACAAATACCTTCACCGTGTTTTTACGAAGAACAACTACAACAACGACTTCATCCGACGAAACACTCACCGACCCACTACCACTACCGAAACAAACAACACCGCAACCCCTACGACTACAGCAACCATACCGTACATAAAAAGCATGTCTGAAAACATCTCGCGCATCTTACTACCCTTCAATATCCGCGTCGCCCACAAACCCATCACCACACTACGTCAGTTACTAACCAACGTTAAAGACAAAGACGAACCGAGGAACAGACAGGGAACGATTTATAAGATCAATTGTTTCGACTGCCAAGCCTCCTACATCGGTGAGACTGGCAGCCACCTCACAACAAGACTGACTGAACACAGACGGGCGACGAGGAAAGGTGATGTCAGCAATCACATTGCTGAACACCATCGACTTATCAACCACAACATTGACTGGGACTCTGCGCAATGCCTAACCTACAGCACTGACTATTTTCAACGACTGACTCTGGAAAGCTGGTTTACTAACTTAGAACAGACTCCCCTAAACAGATGTCAACAACTACCCGCTCCATACAAACGACTCATTCACGACATAAACATCACAAACGACCGAAAAAGAACGACCTAACTTTGCCGACAGATCGAAACAGACCAATCACGACCGACTTACGTCACTTGAGTCTTACAGCCAATAACATCACGGCAAAACCAACCGATCATTTCACACGAACTGGAATAAGAACATTCTACTGACAACAATCATTCACTTGACTCTGATGATGACTTCCGCACAGGTTGTCGAAACGTCAGTCACTACCACCGACAACAGTCCTTCTCAGGACTACACTCACCCGGACGATCAGACTACACCTTCACAAACTTAATATTGCAACAATAATTTTTCGATAAACAAAACAGCAACCTTTTGAACTTTCTTTCCACTAACCTTTACAGTAAAATCTGGAACTGTGATTGTCTTATACTAACTCCTACCCAGACCATATTTTCTGTCTTTGAGGCCTAATTTAATTTTACATCATATTCCTCAAAACGTTCATTTACCAGTCCAACACTTCTTAGAACGATTCATACCCTAGTGTGGAAATCAAACATCACTTTCAATTGACGACATTGCATGTCTTTTCCATTTCACAAGTTGGCTCACAGAGCCTTTGATTTGCTAGAGTTCATGACGAGAATGTGTAGCTTTGAGTTGAAAATTCTGAAAGATTTTAAGAAAAAAATAAGTAAATCAACAATGCTCAAATAATCCTTGTACACCCACCTAAATGGTACACCCACCTAAATGGAAATGGTTAAATCTGTTATGCAGCCAAGAATTCAGATAACAGCCTTAATCGTAGAAAAGCCCGTAGGTGTGAGGTTTGTTTTCTTTGCGTTTCTTAGGTCGTGTCTTGTCGTGTCGCCTCTTTCGCTCGGTGCACGAGTTCGCTGACTTAAACTGGAAAGGCTCACGGAGCCTTTGATTTGCTAGAGTTCATGACGAGAATGTGTAGCTTTGAGTTGAAAATTCTGAAAGATTTTAAGAAAAAAATAAGTAAATCAACAATGCTCAAATAATCCTTGTACACCCACCTAAAAGTACACCCAACTAAATGGAAATGGTTAAATCTGTTATGCAGCCAAGAATTCAGATAACAGCCTTAATCGTAGAAAAGCCCGTAGGTGTGAGGTTTGTTTTCTTTGCGTTTCTTAGGTCGTGTCTTGTCGCGTCGCCTCTTTCGCTCGGTGCACGAGTTCGCTGACTTAAACTGGAAACGCGATAGGTTAACTTCTGTTTTGCAGAATAATTTTGAAAGGATTATTCTTCGAATTATCATTCATTCTTGGAAAGAGGGTCAAACTTAAAGTGGTTTCTGTATTCATGGCGCCAAGAGGGTTGGTTGGCATCTCGGCAGCTCTTTACTTATTTCACCTTTTTTGCTTTATTTTGCCGGTAAACCGGCATAAAATATTTCGACATGGCAGTCTGCTTGGTGAAGAACCTTTGGAAGGATTAAACGAGCGCTGGAAAAGCGACTTCAAGGCAAAAATAGCTCAAACTGCGCTGAATGAGTTTGCAGCTCGAGCAGTCGATTTGGCGGGCAACCATAAAGACAAACTCTCAAAGCACACCACCTCTACTTTGGCCTATTGCCTATGCTTATCGCTACTCTTGTCCAGTGGCAATGTTGAGCGAAACCCTGGTCCAAAATCAACTTCTCAAAGTGGAAACTTCAAGTTGAGTACGGTAAAAGGCTTAAGAATTTGTAATTTGAATGTGCGAAGTCTTGTCAACAAGATGGATGAGATCCGAGTTTTTTGTGAGACCCGCCTACCGCACGTTCTGTCCCTAAACGAAACTTGGCTAGATTCATCAATCAGTGACAGTGAAATTCAGCTTCCCGGCTACTCACTTGTACGAAGAGATAAAACTCGCCGAAATGGTGGTGTTTTCATTTACATTTCCTCGAACCTCAATTACAAAGTTATTCAAGAATTTGAAAATGATCAACCGGATATTCAATGCCTTTGGATGGAAATAACACCTCCAAAATCTAAAGGTTTTATTTTCTGTTCCTGCTACCGCCCACCGAATGCGGACAACGTTGCAACTTACGTTGAGGGCTTGAGAAATATGTTAACAGTAATGGCTGATCGGGAAAAGGAAATTGTCATTACCGGGGATCTGAATTTCGACCTGAAACAGTCGAATAAACCTGCATCTACGAAGCGCTTTATGAACATGGCGAAAGAGTTTAGTCTGCGGCAGATTATTGACAATTTCACTCGCATAACTGAAAATTCAAAGACCCTGATCGATTTATTTTTTACCAGTCGTCCGGATCTATATGTCTCCGGGGTAATACCAGTTGGCTTTAGTGATCACTCCGCAACATATGCCGTCCGTAAATTACATCGTTTGAAACCGCCTCCCCCGAGGATAATTGATACCCGGAATTTCAAGCGTTTTAATCGTGATGCTTTCATTGAAGATCTAAATAAAGTTCCATGGTCATTGATAAATTCCTTCGCAGATGTTGAGGACGCATGGGACTCATTTAAACACCTTTTTTGTGAAGTAGCCGACACCCATGCCCCAAGAATCCGCGTGCGAGTCAGGGGAAATAAAGTACCATGGCTGACACGTGAGGTAAAACATCTAATAAATGAAAGAGACCGCTTTCATAATCTGGCATTGAGGTCAAACAATGAGCTTCATTGGAGCTCTTACAAGCGCTTACGCAATGTTGTGACTTTGAAGCTCAGAAAAGAGAAAGAAAGATATTACAACGAACTGTTCCAGGAGACAAGAGGAGATTCCCGTGGGACCTGAAAAAACCTAAAACGGCTACTCGGAAATGGCTCAAAGAGTAGCAGCGCTACTGCTCGTACAGCTAATGAAGCAAAAGACAAGTGTAACACCTTCAATAGTTTCTTTGTCTCTTGTGCCGAAGATTTAAGGTCGATCCACCGATCAACCGCGCGATCCTTTTCCAAATGGCTACCGCAAATTGTCCGCCCAGAAAAATTTAATCTACGAAAGATCACCGTGACGGAAGTTAGAAAGGCTCTTAAAGATTTAAAACCGAAGAAAGCTACAGGTGTTGATGGTATTCCATCTCGTCTACTAAAAGACGGATCAGACGCCCTGGCCTATCCACTATCGCTCATTTTTAATTTAACTATCCAACAAAACGTTATCCCTGCAGAATGGAAAAAAGCGAAGGTGACCCCTTTACATAAATCAGGTTCAAAAGATGACCCAAGAAACTACCGCCCCATATCGGTATTGCCAGTGGTATCTAAAGTCCTAGAGCGTTTAATCCACAAGCAGCTTGCAAGTTTTTTTGATGATCATAACTTGCTCTGTAAATTACAGTCCGGTTTTAGAAGAATGCACTCAACTGAGACGGCTGTAACTTATTTCGCCGACGAGATTCTCCTGAATATGGATATGGGCCTTGTTACTGGTTCTGTGTTTATTGACCTGGCAAAGGCTTTCGACACAGTTGACCATGACATTTTGCTCAGAAAATTAGAGTACTATGGTATATGCGAGGAAAGCCTTCTATGGTTTAAGGACTACTTTACGGGAAGAAAGCAGTTCGTGCAAATTGATTCTCATTCATCTGAAGAACTTGCTATAACTTCTGGAGTGCCACAAGGGTCCATCCTCGGACCCCTGTTATTCATTGTCTACATTAATGATTTACCACGTTGTGTCAAACACTGTTCTGTAAATATGTACGCTGACGACACAGTTTTATATCTTGCTGGTCCAACAGTAGACAATTTAACTTTTTACTTTAATCAAGATCTTCAATGTCTATCTGAATGGCTAGAAGACAACAATCTTGTTCTCAATGTTTCAAAAACTAAGTGTGTACTATTTACATCTCGAAGGCATAAAGAGCGCGATTGTATTTGAAATCTTAATCTTATCGGAAAGCTGATTTCTTGCGAAACTACTTTTAAATACCTAGGCGTGGTGTTCGACAATTTTATGACTTGGAAGGCTCACGCAGACTATATGTGTAAAAAGGTGGCGTCAAGAGTTAGTATTCTGGGCCGCATTAGAAGTTTCGTCACAAAAGAGGCAGCAATACTTGTTCATAATACCTTAATTCTTCCCTTATTTGATTACTGTGACATTGCCTGGAGTAACCTTTTACAACAAGATATAGATCGATTACAGCGCTTACAAAATAGATCTGCACGGATTATTACACGTTGCTCCCGGTCATCTGAAGCAATAGATCAGCTGCAATGGCCGACTCTTTCCAGTAGACGCTATTACCACAAGGCTAAACTCGTTTTTCTCTGTCTCCACTCATTAGATCCTAGTTACTTTTCATCATATTTTACCAGATTTTCGAATATTCACAATTATTCCACGAGGCAAAGTCTGAGGCTATCCCTACCAAAAGTAAAACAGAATTTTGGGAGAAGGACCTTTCTTTTTACTGGCGCAGAAATTTTTAATAAACTTCCTTTAAACATTGTGAAGAGTGAAAACATTCAAACGTTCTGTCGCCGAGCAAAACATTTCCTTTTACCGTAATTTTGATAATTTTGATATTTTATTTACTATGTTATGTTTTAATTGTGTTTTAGCTTTGTAGTTTTAGGTTAATGTAGTTGTAAAATCCTAGTCATTATATATACATATATATCTATTCTAGAAATTTGATGTAAATTATTTTCAATACAGGGCCCCTATGGATACCAGCCTTAGAGCTGAATGGGCTGCCCTGTGTAAATAAAGTTTGCTTTGCTTTGCTTTGCTTTGCGGCCATAACTCGTATCGCGTTTAGGAATTAGATATTGTCATTCCCAAAGCTATTTTCGTCTAGGCGAGGAAAATGTGATTTGAAATAATGTACACAAGTTGAAAGTACATAATTGAAACTTCTTGCCTCTTTTATCATTGAACATTAATGGCAAGTATTGAGTTTTCTGAGCACAAATTTTCTTCGGAATTTGGGCTCGTCAAAGTTACACTTTGTAATTGTCGGTATCATTTTTAACAACTGTGAAGCTATGTGTTTCAGGTGTCCCGCAAAAAGTAATTGAGATGAAAAAAAAATGTATATAAAATATTTTGATGAATGTAAGTTGGGGCAGCAGAGGTCATCATGAAAATTATTTGCATTTATATAAAAGAAATAAAAAATATATATTTTCCGGCGTTTGGAGGTCATACGATCCTTTTCTAGAGATCTATTTGGTTGGAAAAAACTAAAGAATATATATAATTTGATGATGGTATTTTACTGAGTGTGTCATAATTATCAATATAAGTCCAAAGCGCTCGGAAAGCGAGTTTAATTAACAACAGATGCGACCTTTAAAATTCATGACCCATGTCTCTATTTAACATTTAATGATTTAAATTTTTAGATCAATGCCGTATATTAGCATTTCCACCGACTCTGTTCTTTGTGGGAGAACGTCTTGTTAACCACACCGTAAGAAATACTAGTGTGATTGACAGGGACACATGTGAATATCGTTGCTACCTGGACTATGACTGCGTCAGTGTTAACTTTTATTTTGGAGAAAATGGAGCAGAAGAACACAACTGTGAACTGAATAACTCATCGGCTAAAGAGCATGATAAAGATCTGGTGGAAGCAGCGAACTATGTGTACCATGGAACTAAGGTACATGGACGAGCTGTTAATTGCACCTCTCTCTCTTCTAGCGATTCACGAGAGCAGAGGGGTACTTTCGTCCATTATTTGTTATTTTTTACACAATTTTAGGCAAGTGCTTTTATAAATAAGCAGTTGCTAAGAACAAAAATCCTTTGAGTGCCTTGTGGACACCCAACTCTATTAACAAAAGTATGTAATTTGTCAGTTTAGAACCATGCTTCACCGGCCTTGAGTAAACCGGCAATTGATCGCTTTCTTTGTTTTAATAAAGAAAGCACAACCATGCCTCTTAAATGATAATTCTCATAGGCAAAAATAAATGGGTCATTTTAAGGCATTACCGCAAAAGTTTTTATTCAATTGGTTTTTCGAAGCTTGAATATACTACGTTTAAATTTAATCGAAATAATTAAATCCATTTCATGGTTCAAGAGAAGATCACAACGATGGATATAACGATATAGTCGACCTATGACTGGGGTTACTAAGTGCTGTTCGTTGGAACGACACTGTACTCTTTAATTCCTGTCTAAAGACGCCCCTTCCCGATTTTTTTTTTGTACGCTCAAGTTCTCTGGGCAACTACCTGTGACATCCCATTTTTTTTTCTTTTTAAGAACTTTTGCGCTCAATCTCCATGCAAAAACAACGGCACCTGCCACTCGGGATTTACAAGACAACGATTTCGATGTTTATGTGCGTCTGGATTTACTGGCTACGATTGTGATGTGGGTAAGAATTGAATTGATAGAAATTAATTTTGTATTTAGTCGCAACACAGTGGGTGGTTTAAGATTCAAAGTCGGCTGTACTTATTTCACTTGTTAACAGTGACCTAATGCCGAGGAAAAGGGGTTTAGGGGCGCAATATCCAATTTCTTTTTCTTTTTCTAATTTCTGGGTATTGTGTCTTGTTTAGGGTGAACAGGAATGAGCTGTAACCAGCTCCGTTACTTGTAAAGTTCGTTTTCTTTTTTAAAGATCGTCCTGCCTTTTTCAAGTTGCAGCCTCGGGTGCACTCATGTATTATTCTCTAGATATCCCACGGTGGAGTCTTTTGATATCAAAAAGAACTCAAGCCACCTCCATTAGGACCAGTCTATTTCAGGCATTCAGTGGAAAAGTAGAACAATGAATTTGAACTCTCCTATCCAGAACACGATGCTTTGTCGTATCAGCGCGATAAAACCTGTAGAACTGGGCGAAATTGTTGGAGGCGCGGTGGCCTCATAGTTGGTGCGCTCGACTCCGGATAGAGTGGTCCGGGTTCGAGCCCGGGCCGGAGACATTGTGTTGTATTCTTAGGCTAGACACTTTACTCTCACAGTGCCTCTCTTCGCCCAGGTGTTTAATTAAAAATGGGTACCGGCAAATTTCATGCTGGGGGGTAACCCTAAGATAGTCTAGCATCCCATCCAAGGGGGAGTAGAAATACTCCTAGTCGCTTCATGTTACAGACACCGAAGTTAAGCACCGGCATGATGGGCCACTTGGCTGACTGGCCAAATTAATGCACCATAAATGGTAACCTGATATGATTCGGAAGATGATGGTCTAGTAGAATAATTGCGTAATGGATGACTGAATGCTTTTTTATCAACGCTGAAAATCATAAAAACTCTGCACATCATGCACAACAGCTTTAAAAGTTTTATTCAATCCTCACGTGTTTTTAAGATAGATTTGATGATCTAGGACTCACCTATCTCACTCGTTTGTTATGGGACTAAGAAGAACCTGGGCTGCACCTAAGAAATTCTTAACAGCCGCAATTCTTCTAAATCACCACATTTAAGGACCATGTGAGATTGCAACGCGCATGCGCGAGATCAGTGCACGTTAGCTTGCCAGCAAGATTGGTCACGAACGTTCGAATCAGGCGTGAAAAAATGTCAAATATTGAACATATTGAGGATTACGCCTTAAAAAGCTCTTCTAAAAAGAAGGCAAGAAGCTCCCTCATGGCGGGAACGAGGTTCCCAGGTCAGAGGGTGCTAGTGGTGTAGAAAACACTACTTCAATCGGTTTGTCGGAAAACGCGCCCGAAAATGACATAACACAACAGAGTGAGCTGTCAATATTTGGCAGTATGCTAACGAATTCTATGCTTACACTCCAAACAACTTTGACTCAGCAGTTTGAAAACTGCAAAATACTATTGAAAGAACTTGGTCCACAGAGGAAAATAATCTGTTGGCGAGCTCCGAGGGAGATCACAGGAGTGAGAGTGACAATAACAATAGCGACAAAACTAACGATCGCCCTCGGTGCGACGAGCCTCGGCCAAAACGCCAAAGAGTTGCCTCCCCATCAAAAATATCTGTCTTGTCAGACGATGTGACAGAAACCGCTGCAAAACGGTCGAAAAACGTAGATAAAAAATGTGATGTACTCGACGCAATTGCTCAACGCCTCACAAAGACAGAGCCGACCGACGTTGCTGTTAACGAAAAACTTGCTACAATCGTGAACGGACTCATGTTGAAATTGAAAAAACCTGAAGAATCAAAGCTCAAAGGAGAAGGGGAAAAAATCCTCCGACCACAAAACTGCGAAAGTTTGGTCGTCACAAAAGTGGACGAGCTTATTTAGAACAGACTGAGGCCGAACACGAGGTCCTTTGACTCGAGGGTACAAACAGCCCAAGGCATGTTGATCAAAGGTGTCATTGAGGTCACCAAAATGCTCAATGAAATGCTGGACCTGAAGTCCAAAGCAAATGACGAGTCAGTGAATGATAGTATAGATTATAAGAGCAAACTTAACCAGCTGATCGACAAAGGAATGTCAGCTATAGAAATGCTTAGCTACGCAAATTTCGAGATCAACATGAGACGATGAGAGTGTATAAAACCCGACCTCAATGAAGACTACCAAACCTCGCTATTCTCCTCGTCAGTCCCTGTGAACAACTTCCTTTTCATCTGATGTAGAAAACTTACCGTCATCTCGAGGTAAAATACTCAATTCTTTTCGCACAAAGGCAATAGAGATTAAAAAAAAAAGAAAAAAAAAAGAAAAACTGGGTTGCTCAACTTAATTCCTAGTCATCCACGATATTTATTTGTCCAAAAAGTTACGTTGACATTCCTAATACTTACAGATATCGATGAATGCGGTAATGGAAGCAATGCTTGTGGTATGAAAGTCAACTGTACCAACACTAAGGGCTCTTATAATTGCACATGCAAGGATGGATACAGTGGAGATGGATGGTCATGCGAAGGTAATTCAGATTAGCCTCACAAGCCGAAACTATATAATAACTATCGTCTTAGTAAATGTTACTTCTTGAATTTTTGAATGCTGTTCCATCTATGAGATGAAAATGGCAATATACCGATGGCAAGTCATGTGGACACTTCTCGAGCTAGCATTTATTTTACGAAACTCACCGAAGTCGCCTATTTTTTTTTATATCACGGCTGATATACTTTTCAGCGATATACTTTTGTTCGTTTATTCCTTTGTTTGTTTCTTTTTTTTGGGCTTTATTGCTTCTATTGAATTGCCCCGACATCTCTTTTACTTTCAGATATCGACGAGTGCAGTAACGGAGACCATCTCTGTGACGTCAATGCGAACTGTACCAACACTGACGGTTCCCACAACTGCACCTGCAGGGAAGAATACATCGGAGATGGACAGTCATGCCAAGGTACGAGCGAATAATGAATCAGAAATATGACTTCGATCGCACGCTACATCATAGTAGCCTTAGCATTCAACAAAGCATCGTTAGCTGGAACTATTATCCTATTAAGTGCTACGTGCTGCATTTTAAGCAGTCTTACCCATGCATGTTTATGCAAGGGTTCACCATGTTCTACATTTTGCCTGTTTCAGAGCCATTATAGTGGTGGGCTAAAAATAATTGTGATGAAATGTTCGTTTACAATATCTAACTCGTAAAACACAAAAAGGAGAACCGTTGTTTTATCCTTTGCAATGATTAATAGCATCGCACGACTGAGATTCTTTATCCACTTTAAAGCAACAAAAATGAAAAAAGTGCAAAATATATTTGTGGTGTCTCAAATATTGACGAATGTAAAGGAAATCACTCTTGTCACCTGAATGCTACCCACGCGAACGGCAACGGATCGTACGTTTGTACCTGTAAGCCCGAATGTACTGGAAATGGACGCAATTGTACAGGTATTTAATGTATTACATTTGTGAACGATCACATTCGAGAGAAAAGTAATACCATACGTGCCCAAAGTGTATACTTATCATATCATACTTTTCCAGATAGAAAAGGAAACACATGTGGGCCTGTTGGTGTGGCAGACCGCAACACAATTCCAGATGCCAGAATGACAGCAAGCAGTGTGTATGATGATTCTTATGCTTCATACTTCGGCCGACTGAATGAAACCAGAGAACGGGGAGGGTGGTGTCCTAGAAATAAATTTAATAGAACCGACTACCTTCAAGTAGATATGGGTTCAGTGCTGTCTGTTTGTGCTGTGGCTACTCAAGGAGAAGCGCGATTTTTGGAATGGACCACCAGCTATAAACTGCGCCTATCCATTGACGGTTTGACCTGGAACACTTACGAGGAGACAAATAAAACAAAGGTTTGGAAGTACCAGTTAAAAAAAAGAGTCGATTTGATCAACAACTATTAGTGATGGTTATAGGGCAAGGGGACTCCAATTTGGTCCGTGAATAACGTGAGTGAGTTACAACATTGTATCACTGCAAGCAAGAGTGTGAATTGTTGTTATTCACGAGTACAGTATGCATATGGTTATTTTACGGTGGGACAGAAAGTCTTGTGACCAGTGAACCAGAAATATTGCACAGCTGGAGAAACAAAATAGCCATCTGTTAAATGCATTAAAAAAGAACCACATGTCTAAAAGGTTTGGAAAGCACTACAATTGACATTTTTTAGTAAAAATCGAAGAGTTTGTGGCGAATACGGATAGTTTGCAAGCAGATATAAAGCTAAGGAATTCGTGCCATCTTTAACATTTTCTATGAGTATAGGAGGGTGTATAAACGAGCGATCAAAACAAGAAAAGTGACAGAAAATTTTACTCCGTTTATAAAATTCCGGCCGCAACAAAAAAGCACAACATTATGTTAATGATGTGAGCTGTTGAGACATGGTCAGATGCCCCCTCCATCCCCTCCCTCCCCTCCTTCACCTACAAGTACCTCCTTGTTTAAATGGAATTTAGAATTGGTGGACTACAACAAGGTGCTCAGTTTCTTTCTTTTTTTTTTTTTTCGGTTTTCTTTATTCTAGGTCCTTCAAGGAAACTCAGATAGAACAAGCATCGTGAGGCATTCACTTAGAACTGACTTCAAAGCCAGATATGTTCGGTTTTATCCTGTCTCACACCATAACCATCCCTGTTTGAGGGTGGAAATATACGTGCTTAAGTAATGCATGAAAGATTTCTATTGGAAAAAAAGTGGGTACGCATGGTGTACAGTAGGAAAATAAACATCACCACAAAACTAAGAAAACTTTTTAAATCTAATCTCTACACACCTTTCGCTGCAGCATAATAAAACAGTTACACAGGATAAACGTGAAGTGGAAAAGGTATTCCAGAACTGTGTTGAAAGTTGTGTTTAGTCACTGTCGCTTATTAATTCTGCATTATTGTTGTTATCGGTGTGAGTTTTCTCAATTTTCCGATAAGTTGATAGCTTATGCAAACAATATCAGAAGATACAGAGGAATCGAGAGTAAGCGCGAATACCTGCAACTTAAAGGCGGAGTAGTCAGTCCAGCCAATAACAAAACAGATCTGTGGCAGAGCAACGCCATCTTGGAGCATTAATGTACCAACAACAGTGCTCTAAGACATATCAGTAACAAGTCACTATACCACAACATTAGCGACGGGTAGCTATTCAAACGTCGTTGCCTGATGAAAACAAGCAGCACTTAAGAATGGCTGCCTGTAAGGATCGAGAATCGTCCGTCAGCGACCATTTTGGTGAGTTGCTCATATTTTGCTCAACGATACCCTTTGGTAAACTGTTTTCAAAAATCAAGTTTAAAAGTTCCGACGAGTGTTAATTTTTCAGAAATTTGCGAAAATTTGAAAACGCGGTTTAAGTGCAGTTTTCCGCATGGCAAATTGTCCAAAACTCACTGCGAAAAACCCAAGCTCCGGTGAAGGCTTAAAATTGATTCAATTAACACCAAACTTCACACGATTTAAGAAAAAGTCTTCCCATTCATTTGTGTTGTTAATTTTTTCCGTGCACAGTTATATTGTGATTTTTTTTTTGTCCCTTAAGCAACACCCTCAAAACGTGCTGTACATGGGGCGAAAAATAGGTAAAATTTAACGCGATAAAAGTGTACCTGGTACATAATTTTTTAAATGTTTAACTAGATATTCGTAATAAAATGTCCTTATTCAATGCCTGAGTAAAATTTGAGGCTTTGAATCGGAACGCTTCCTTTTGAAAATACCACAAATGTTTGTGTCCTGAGCGAGCAAAGATATCTGTTGTGTAAACAAACGCTAATCTAATTATTCCCTGCCAGGGTAGAAAAAGGTTTTGAAATCAACTTTAATTTTGCAAAATTTTTGCTGTTATGTCACAAGATATTAGGGGAAAGGGAAATCATACATTCAGAGTTGCGTGAGAGCAGAGAGAAAATAAAATCAGTGTCGAAAATGTACATACTGTTGTTACATCGATCACCATTATGCAAATTACTACCTCAGCTGTAGGAAAACTATGATATCTCTTGCTCATTTTGTTGAAAGACTCTTTTAACCATTTTGGTGAATTGCTAATATTTCGCCCAAAGAAACCTTTCAGTAAACCCTTTTCAAAAACCATGTTTTTAAGTTCCAGCGATTCTTAACTTTTCATAAATTTACGAAAATCTGAAAACGCGGTTTCAGGTTACCTGAGTTCAGGCTCCGCATGTCGTACAGTCAAAAATTAACTGCGAAAACCAAGCTCCGCTCAAGGCTTAAAATGAAATCAATCAACACCAAACTTCACACGTTGTAAGGAAAGCTATTCTTATTCAATTCTGGTGAGTAAATTTTTTCGGGCACATCGATTTTGGGATTACTTAAGCCCTTAAAAGAACAACCTTACAGACCATGCAAAATGGCGTTGAAAAACGATGATATTTCGCGCGAAAAAAATGTAGCTGCTACCTGACACTTTGGATTCTTAACAATATATTCGTCAAACATTGCTGTTTCCATTCACTGTGCAATTTTTGATGCTCTGTATCGCATTGCTTTCTTTCGAAAATGTCAGAAGTGTTCGTGACCTGAGCGAGCAAAATGATGGACTGTGTAAACAAATAACTAGGTAATTTAACCATATTGATACGATGAATATATGAAAGTTCATATATTTTGAACTGCGGTATTAGATAAGTATGATGTACGATCTTCACAGTAGAGAGCGCTATTTATGCAATAGCGAAAATCAGACCTGAAAAAGATCAGGCCTGTACGGGACTCGAACCACTGACCTCTGCGATACTAGTGCAGCGCTCTACCAATTGAGCTAACAAGCCAACTGGGAGCAGGCCGTTAAGTTGATTCGTAATAAACCCGTTAGGGTTAGGATGGAATAAATTACAGGATTATAATAAATTACTGGATGGAAGAGCTTAGAAAAATTTGTACTTATCCTAACCCTAACCCCTTAGGGTTAGGGCTAGGGATAAATTACGGTAAGGTTGGAGTTAGGGTTAAATTACGATTAGGGTTAGGGTTGGGGTTAGGGTTAGGATGGAATAAATTACAGGTTTATAATAAATTACTAGGGGGAATAGTCCAAAACATATGAACTTTCATATATTCATTGTATCTGATTTATCATCACGAGTTTATTACGAATCAACTTAACAGCCTGCTCCCCGTTGGCTTGTTAGCTCAATTGGTAGAGCGCCGCACTAGTATCGCAGAGGTCAGTGGTTCGAATCCCGTACAGGCCTGATCTTTTTCAGGTCTGATTTTCACTGTTGCATAAATAGCGCTCTCTACTGTGAAGATCGTGCATCATACTTAACCATAATGAGTTGTTAAATATCCAAATTAAATTGGGTCCGTTGTAATGACTTCTAGCTTGTAAAATGTAAAGAGACAGGTCAAAAATTTTTCAAGATGTTTGATAAGGTTCTCCAAAACATTTTTGGGCTGAAAAATCTGCAAGTGAAGTACACATTACATTACCACCTTCTCACATTCAAGTAAAGTCAGCATTATGATGACTTTTGGCAAGTACATTTGCTGACGATCTCTTTCAGTAGAGCCAAGTACGGGGCCTTTTTATGAATGGGCTTTGATGGTATATTGAGGCCAAGATCTTCATACATTTGCTGCAACGTGGGTAACCTCAAGATTTTCAAAGAGTCCTTTAGCGCCATTTCAGAAAGATCGTACTGATCGTAGATCAGGGGATGGTCAAGTTGTATTGACGTGACACTCTCCTTTGCCTCGCTAAAATTACTCTCCTCCTGAGCTTCTCGGATATCAGCATCATCAGCATCTCATTGGCGTACTAACACACTCTGTCTTGAGAAGAAAGAGGTGATCTGAGTAGTTGTGAGGAATTCCGATGACTTGAAAAGTCGTGCACCATCGGTGCCCCGGGCACGCCGCATATCTCGAGCAACTACCTCAGCGTCAAGCTTGTGGCCTGTCGTCTGCCCTATTCGAAATTTAGACAGAAGGTACGACTTTTGTTTTTCGTTGAATCTGTAAGCCTTCTTTATTACTCTGACAGCCCAGCCTTCTTTCAGAGATATACGAGAATCTACCTTTCCCACAGTATACTGGGTATACTGACGTACTATCCTTTGCCCTTTGTAGTAAATCTGAGATTGAAGGGTAAAAGTGTCATCGTGTGGTTATCAGACCTTGAATGAAGTTTTTGTTTTTTTCAGTCTTTGGTATATTTATGACAGCCCATTTAGGGTCTCATGTGGTGCGTGTTTGCTGGGATCGGACGTCGGTTATGATAAATAGAAATAATTCGCATTGGTACACTGAAATGCTTGTACAGAATACTGTTCTCCCCCTGCATTCTCAGGAATTATTGATCAATATATACATATTATCTCTATATATGTGAAAAACAACCATTGAATTGTTTAAGAGTCATTCAACAAACTGAGCAAGAGATATCATAGTTTTCCTACAGCTGAGGTCATAATTTGCCTAATGGTGATCGACGTAACAACTGTATGTACATTTTTGACACTGATTTTATTTTCTCTTTGCTCTCACGCAACTCTAAATGTATGATTTCCCTTTTGCCTAATATCTTGTGGCATACCAGCCAAAATTTCCAAAATTAAAGTTGATTTCAAAACCTTTTTCTACCTGGAAGGGAATAATTAGATTAGCGTTTGTTTACACAACACATATCTTCTGTTCGCTCAGGACACAAATATTCGTGGTATTTCCAAAAGGAGGCGTTCCGATTCAAAGCACCAAATTTTACTCAGGTATTGAAGAAGGACATTTTATTACGAATATCTAGCTAAAAAGTTAAAACATTATGTACCAGGTATACTTTTATCGCATTAAATTTTACCTATTTTTCGCCCCGTGTACAGCACTTTTTGAGAGTGTTGCTTAAGGGTCAAAAAAAAAATTACAACATAGCTGTGTACGGAAAAATCTAACATAACACAAATGAATGGGAAGACTTTTTCTTAACACATGTAAAGTTTGGTGTTAACTGAATTTATTTTAAGCCTTCAACGGAGCTTGGGTTTTGCAGTGAATTTTGGACAATTTACCATGCGGAAAACCGCACTTAAGCCGCGTTTTCAAATTTTCGCAAATTTCTGAAAAAATAACACTCGTCGGAGCGTTTAAAGTTGATTTTTGAAAACAGTTTACCAAGGGGTATCTTTGGGCAAAATATGAGCAATTCACCAAAATGGTCGCTGACGGACGATTCTCGATCCTAACAGGCAGCCATTCTTAAGCATTGGTAGAGTCGCAATTTGCCCTGGATACCATGTCTCCACAAATAATATATGATCTTTATAATGAGAAAAAAGGTTGCACTTAACGTTCATTTACTATCTAAGATCAGCTTTTTGAAGCACTTGATAATAATTAATGAATTAAAACGTATCAGATGACATGCGAAATTCCCATGGAGAAAGGTAGAGGGTGGTGCTATATATGCTCATTAATATGTACTTTGAAAAGTTTTGCACCATTTCGTCTGGAATCACTTGTGATGATTATCTTAGAAATAGAAATATCGCAACAAACGAAAACCGAGAACAACTTTCAAACTAAGTTAAGTTATAACTTTTGCAGGGATAACTCTTGGGTCGACAATTATAAATAATGTCAAATAAGATAATAAAAAGAAAAACGACCAAAGAAGAAACAAACAAAGGAGAAAAAAAAAAGAAAATACGAACCGCCTCCCGGTTAGCTCAATGGGTAGAGCGCCGGACTGTTGTGCGGGAGGTCGAGAGTTCAAATCCGGCCGGACCAACACGCAGGGTCTTTAAATAACTGAGAAGAAAGTGCTGCTTTTGTAATAATATCTGCAAATGGTTAGACTTTCTAGTCTTCTCGGATAGGGACGATAAATGGAGGTCCAGTCTCACAAGGCTCTTCTATGTGATAAAAAAATTTGTGGGACGTTAAAGAACTCACACACTGTTCGAAAAGAGTAGGGCACGTAGTGCCTGGTGTTGTGGTCTATCTTTGTGTAGTGTCTATCAAATTGATTGGGGGGTACTGCGCCTTTGAATATTGTATAGAATGGGCGCAATATATATAAGGAATTCAATCATCAACCCCCGGCCTGAAACCTGATGTTTCTTTTAGCAACAACGGTATTGCATAGTAGCATGCAAATTGAATTAGAAATCTATAGATCTGTCAGTAATTTAATCATTATGATTGGTAGCTAATTCTCAAATCACCAACACAAGAATTTAGATTTAATTGACTTCAAATCTTCATGAAAATGAACCTTACATGATGCAGGCTAGAGAAATCGGGATAAAACTGTTCATAATTTGGGAATACTCAGAACCTGATGCGATTGTAATTTAGAATAGTAGTCTGTTTTAAAACGATGATCTTTCAAGCTAGGTTGATCTTGAATATCGCTGTTAGAAAATATACCACTAGAGCATACATGTATTAAAACACTAAAGGTAATGTTAGTTTCTTCAAGTTGCTTTTGTGTTGCACATAGGTCAATATAAGTAACATAAGTATTGTTAACAATGCTAGTTTTTTTTTGTATATTTTAGATTAAAAACCTATTAAAGAGAATTACTGGACTTTATCAGGAATCATCGTGGAGTATAAACTTTAAATATAACTTTAATTTTTTCAGTTTTGTGTCGAAATTGATTGTTACCCATTACAGGTCAAAGTTGAATCCTCATGACGAGCTTTGCTCTGGATAAAAAATCCTCACCGGGAAAGCCTAAAATGATCCATAGGTCTGTCAAGGTAAAGCGGGAGGACTCCACGAGCAAGTGAAGGAGAGGCGTTTAGCTTCAAATGTGAAATTAATTAAAGTTAACAATGAAAATATTTCCTGGCGCGAGGATCCGTGCTGCTTCTGGGTTAACAGTGTTAAATTAGGACTCTCTCGCACAATTTTCACAGTTGTATAATGATTCGGTGGCGGGAACGGCCTAGCTAAGCCTAGATGTGTCATGACATTTGAGGATAGCCTGATTATACCGCGAAACGTGACTACCAAGTAACGTGCGTTGTACCCGGCATGTTTTAACCGTGATCTATAGGCTTGGGACACAAAAAGGGCTCTTATCTGTTCTGCTAAGACTATGCCAAAGTTAAATTGTGACAGCTAAATACTCTGATCAGACCTTTGACTCTGAGTCACGGACCAGTCAGCATGGAGGCCGGTGAGCTGCTCGCCAAGGACCTTGTTTTCATTCAGGATATTAAAGTGGCTGAAGTTGCTTTTATGATTATCTTCAATAAATTAAAGAAATCGAAATCCGCAACAATAACAACTTTGACTTTATTTTTTTTTTTTAAATTAAAGAAATAAAGGCTTTTGTAGCCCGCAGTTAGCAAAGCTATTCCAGGCTGGCTACCTAAACAGACACTGTATAGGCTCTCACATACACACACACACACACACACACACACACACACACACACACACACACACACACACACACACACACACACACACACGCACGCACACACACACACACGCAACAATGAAATAAATAAATAAATGAGCAAATAAAAATAAATAATAAATAATAGTAGTGATAATCATGTTAAAGGTTTTAACTAGGCCAGTCACACAAGGGAGTTTTTAACAGGTCAAAGAGAAAGCTAATCAGTTGAAATACAAATATAAGCTAGAAAGGTCAAGGTAGCGCAAGTCAACATTCATCTCCTCAATCTCAAGAATTTTCAAAAGCAAGTGAGTTAGCTCACGTTTAAAAGGTGCTTTCCTTAGCTTACGAACTTCAGGGGGGGTGCCATTACATATTTTCGCACCAACTCTGGAAAAGGAAAACAACTGATGATTTGTTCTCGCCTGTTTTATATAAAAGCTTTCAGCTACTGAGAAACGAGTAGAGTAGGAATGAACCTGTTCAGAGTGAGTAAAAAGTTCAGAAATATTGGAAGAAACACAGCGACTTTTGATGTCATGTAACAGAGAGGCAACCAATTTGAAGTAAAGCATTTTTATCGGTAGAATTCCCGAACTACTAAAAAGAGGAGCACCGTGAGATGTATAATCGGAAAAGTACATTAGACGAAGAACCCGGTTTTATAAAATGACGATTTTCTTTAGATGACTATTCGCGGCTTGGCCCCAACCAACGAGACCATAGGAAATATACGGTTCAATGAGCGAGCGGTAAATGTTTATAAGAGTAGTGAGCGGTACCAAGTGTCTTAGCCTTGCAACAATACCGATACCTTTGCTTATTTTCGTGGAAATGTAGTTAATATGGTACTTCCAGGAGAGATTACCGTCAATTAGAACACCTAGGTATTTAACATATGTCTTACGTTCAAGAGATACCAATTGTTCCGAGTTATTATCAAGTATTTTAAGGGTCTCGTCAGTTTTTTTTTTTTTATGTTTAAGGTGGACGGCCGGGCCCCCGATGAAGGGAGGTGCAGTGCCCGCCGACCTACATGTCTAAGCCCAACCCATGGCAGGCGTGCAATGCCTTAGGGATGGGGTCCACCAGAAACGAGGGTCACCAGACGCCAAACTCGCTGGGGAATCGAACCCCACCTCACCTAAAAATTACACACTCACTCCAAGGAAGAACGCACTCACAATAATAATAATAGACCAAAACGATAATAATAGCCCCTAGCCAGCCAAGGGGTGGCACTGGAAAAAACCAAAACGATAATCATAGCCCCTAGCCAGACAAGGGGAGGCACCAGAAAAAACCAAAACAATAATCATAGCCCCTAGCCAGCCAAGGGGAGGCACAACAAAAACCAAAACAGCTAAAAAGCAAACCGAAGGGAGTCACCATGCACGGATGCAATGACACCACGGGCACACCACTGCCGATAAAACACGCGACGACGCCTGTTAGACTTGCACCGCCTGAAGGAGACTGGTAGGTAGGACTTCAGGCGGGCCTTGATGGATGCAATCACCGCCACGGCGCTAGGACGAGTATCACGAAACCGGAAATCATTTCTACACTGCCAGATACAAAACTTAGAGACATTGAGAAGATAGACAAAAACACGCGGAACAGAAACAAGGTCACTAGAGTTAAAGCCAAAAAGGACATGACGAAGAGTGATGACAGGACACATAGGAGAGAAACAAAATAGCAAAGACTGCACCCAGGCGAGGACACTCTGAGCAAGTGGACAATAAAAGAACAGATGCTTGAGCGACTCGACCCGGGGCCCACAAAAACAAGAGAGGGGAATAGACAAACCAAACGAGGAAAGACGCCGGGCGGTGTACAGGACGCCGTGCGCGATCTTCCAATTCAGATCGATAACACAGCGATCAAGATGAAAGAAAGATAAGGCGCGCCACGTGGCAGGCCAGTCGAGATTGGGATAGATGAACATAAACTTTAGAACACAATGAGGCTGGACCATGCTCTCAGAGAGAAGGTACAGGTAACAAGACTTACTTCACTTATGAAGCTCCTGCAGTGCATCGACGTCACTTGGAGAGTTCCCCGTGGCGCAATAACAGCAATATATTTGTCACTGATTATTTTTTGACTCGTGCGATGGACTTCTCCGAAAAAAAGGGACTGCTCGTAGTTTATTGAAATGTTAGGTAATGGGAAACTCGCATCGGGATATTTATTTAAAAAATTATGGATTCCTTTTTTGTTTGTATTTTCGTTTGTTTGTTTGTTTGTTTTTTTTTTTGCGGTCAATAAGACTAGATTATTTCTTTCAAAGTTCCCATTCCATAAGAATCGTTTTTACTTCGTATATGGAACCGATACATCTGGATGGAGATAATTGAAACTTGCATACACTTGTTATTAGATCGCGTGAAGCGTTTGGAATTATCAGGAGAACACAATCTAAATCTAAATCTAAATATCGTTATGTCGGCAAAATCGTTTAGGACATCACGCCAACTCTAAGATAATAATAAGTGAAGCTATACTAAATATACAACACCATTAAAAACTATTTAAAATTGTTAAAAACTATTTCAAACTACCGATAAAATAAATCTAAGTTAGTTTGCTTTTAAAAATACGGGGGGATTGGCTGGAAACAGTTTCTTTTGGAAGTTTGTTCCATTCACTTATTGTCCTGGGAAAAAAAGAAAATCTAAAAATAGCTTTATGTCCTTTCGGTACAAAAAGTTTAAAATCATGGCTTCCTCGGGTTCTCCTTTCTTTGTTTGTTATCAAGTAATCCCCCCAATCCCCATCTAGGAGGCCGTGGCACATCTTGTTCATAGTGGAGAGCCTTGCATGTCTTCTAATTGTTTCAAGCGTATATAATATATATATAATCCCTCTGTTGCACCGGATTGTTATTTGCGTTATTGTAGCACGGACTAGTTACTTCTTATTCAGGAGCAAAACGCAGACAGCTGCAAATTTACAGTAAATACTACAAAAATATACACTAGACATTATTGAATCTTTTTGTGTTAATTTTAATTGAGTCATGAGGTCTCCGTGTTTAATTGAGTCATGAGGTCTCCGTTGTCTTTGGTAAGTTTGTTTTTTTTTGGTTAAAGTACTCTTTGACTTTCAACACTCGCGATATGAGAACAGCTTTCTCCAGCCCAGCCATACATCCTGCACAATGCGCTGAGACAACAGTTCCTTCTGTGGTTGTTATGATCCAAAGCTGCACGTAGGGGTCATTCATCATTTGCGAATGCCTTACTTTAGCGAGAACAACAAATTTATCTTGGATTATTTGACCAAGAACACCTGTAACAAAACAAGAAACCATTTGATTGTGGGCAAATAGACTTCGGAAATCCTTGAATTGATCCTTAGTGTAGAAGCTGGTCTCGAGCACAAGATATGACAAAATATCACAAGCTTCGACATGAGGAAGGCATTCCGAAGTATATTTCTGCACCGGAACGAGCAAATGATCCATGCCGATCCCTGAGATCTTTTCGACATACCTCTTAATACTGCCTTCCAGTGAATTGGCATAAGCGGAAAATATAAGCTTGGAATCCACAATCGCTTTGTCCGAAGACGCATATTTTCCCAATTCACTGACCGCTATCTCAAGAATCACTCCTCATACATGGCGGCGCCTCGTTTTCGAACATTTCTATGACGTCACGCGAACAGACTCTATACTAAAATAAATGAACAACGAAAGTCCTCTTTTACTTTGCTTTTGTGCTACGTGTTTCACCACTTTTGCGGCTCCTCAGGCATAACAAAGTGTCTTTATTGACTTATTACGTCACAGATCTATTTGTAGTTAAAATGATAATGGTTATTGTAATTCGATAATGGTTAATGTAATTTTCCTCACTTGTTTGTTAAATTCGCTGCCTCCAGCTTTTAAGCGCAATTCGTTTCAAATCCTATTCCATTGTTTTACGGCGAAATATTTAACAGAGTTCAATCCATGCTTTGTGGTATTTACTTTTGGTAGCGATAGTATACTATTGCCCCTTAAATCATACTTATTATTTCTTCTTTTAACAAGTATTTTGATGCATATGGAGGCGGTGCCTTGAAAACGAGCGTTTATAGTTATTATTATGTCCTGGACACGAAGGTTTTCTAACGTGGTTCCTAAACCTACACGCTTTAGCAAATTATGATATGCAGTGAAAGAGGGTTTTCTTTTTTCTTTGCCCATAAAAAAGTGTTTAGTAGAACATTCAACATTCATAGTTTGGTTGTTCTCCAATTCTCCTGTTTTTGAGTCGCCACAAGCTAAAGCTGATTTCTGGCCAGACCGCCCGTGTGGACAGCTATCAAAATCAGAGGAGAACCTTCTATTGGACTTAATTTGCATATCAAAAACTCACTAAATTGGAGGAAAGAATTCTTAAATTGCAGGTGCAAGTCGGGCTAAAAAAAACTCTCAGTGAGAGCGACACTTTACAAAAGAGTTTACCTCGTTGAAGCCGTAGGAAATTTGGTCAAAATGCCACAGAGATATCAATTTGAATCTTAAAAAAAAAAAAAAAAAGATTTTCTTAGGCGCTTCCATTTTCGCATATTTTAACTAAAAATGTCTTTTCTCATCTGATGCTGCTTCTAATCACTGAAATAGGTACAATAAGAGTCCCTAAGGATAGAGAGTGAAAGATGGAAATAACTGCCTGAGGAGAAAACTAACCAAATTAACTGTTTCAGAACACACCAATTGATCTCACAGCGTCTCTGTGACGGGCGGTAAAACACCTTTCATAGATCACGGCCAAATGTGATTGGCTAACACGTTTCTAGGAATTGTAACCTTAAATTGGAGGTACATCTCAGTCAACAAACTGCTGTTAAGCTCCTCGGTGTGTTCAATAGCTCCAAAACATCGAAAGTATTTCTTTTCAGCTGATTTTGTGCGGACATGAGGGTTTTTCTCCACTTGTTCCTTATCTCTGTGGTACTTCCCCTCAGACAATTTCAGTTCTGCCCAGATGGTATGTTAGCTTTCATTTTTTGATAAGAAACCTTTATTTTTCTGCTCTTAATTTTTCAGCTAAGTTCTAACAAGGTCATCCAAAATTTATGAATATATTTTTGAAAATTCCCTTAAGCATGTCTGGTGCTTGCACAAACTCAAGGAAGAGCCTGAAATTAGCCGCGCACTGAGGGAAACAAAAATTGACATATTAACAAATTGGAAAATAGTTTTTTTTATTCGAAAAATTGCCTTCCTTTTTTGTTATATTCTCCTGTGGAATAACAATCTCTCTTTGGATACACGATTATTCGCTGGTGTCATATTTAGTTGACATCATTTGTTTTTAACTGAAGACAAACTTTCGTAGTATACACCTCGAAAACATATTGCCGACAGGTTTTAAACATATACCAAAACGAATGCCTTTTAATTTTTAGAACTCGGCGTTCGAGGCATATTATTTTCTTCATAGCACCCTTCCTGTAGTATGTATTACACAATTTTTGGAAGCCTAATCAGTGGGTTTTTCAAAGCCAATAAAAACATAGAGGAAGTTGTTGAAATGCAGGCAGAGCAATTATGTTTCCAATAATGCAAAATAAATACTGGCTGTGAATGAGAGAGAACATCAAAACTTCTCACTTGACAGGTGGCTAAGAGATAGATGACATGGATGTCTAACCATGAAGAAATTGAAATTTGTTATATTTAACAACTCTTTCTTGGAACATTCTTACAATTCAATTAAAATCGAACAAACAAACAAAAATCACAAAGAAAAAAAAATCACAATGTAAAATGAAGAATTTGTTTGTGCTTGGCGCGTGCATATCGGGAAACAGATGCACGCAGCAGGAAATCTTCAAAGCACAAGGGTAGCGTAAGAGTTGGTTGAGGTGAGGCCATGAGATAATTCAAGACGAAAGCTCTTCCCAAAGGAGTGCTAAATTTTATGCTTGGAAGCGGAACCCGAACGAATTTCCCTCATTTACGACTACTGCGTAGTAGTTAGCATGCTTGGACCATTTTTTGCTAGAATTTATGACGAGAATGTGTAGTTTTGAGTTGAAAATTCTGAAAGATTTTAAGCAGAAAAAATTAAATCAACAATGCTCAAATAAGTCTTACTATTTTAAAGAGGTGTAAGAAAGCTCAGTTTGCATGTTACGGCCATAACTCGTACCGTTTTTAATAATGAAATATTTTTAACCTTAAGGCTATTTTGGTTGGGCGAGGAGGACGTGATTTGAAATAGTGTACATAAGCTGGGAGTTCATAATTGAAACCTCTTGCCTCTTTTATCATTGAATATTAATGACAGCTATTGAGTTTTCTGGGCACGAATTTTGTTCGGAGTTTGGGCTGGTCAAAGTTACACTTTGCAATTATCAGTACCATTTTTATCAACTGTGAAGCTGTGTTTTACAGGTGTTTCGCAGAAAGTATTTGAGATGAAAAAAATAAACAAAAACCAATCCTTTGTTTAATGTAAGCTGGGGCAGCAGAGGTCATCATGAAAATTATTTGCATTTCTATAAAAGAACGAAAAAGTTTATGTTCCGGCTTTTGGAGGTCATACAATCCTTTTCAGGAGATCTTTTTGACTCGAAAAAAGTAAAAGATATATATATATATTTGATCTTGGTATCTCACTGAATACGTCGTAATTATCAATATAAGTCCCAAGCGCTCGGAAAGCGAGTTTAACAACAGATGTGACCTTTAGAATTCATGACCCAGGTTGCTATTTAACTTTTAATGATTTGAATTTTTTTAGATCAATGCCGTATATTAGCATTTCCATCGACTCTGTTCTTTGTGGGAGAACGTCTTGTTAACCACACCATAACAAACATTAGTGTGACGGACAGGGACACGTGTGAATATCGTTGCTACCTGGACTATAACTGTGTCAGTGTTAACTTTTATTTTGGAGAAAAGGGAGCAGAAGAACACAACTGCGAACTGAATAACTCAACGGCTCAAGAGCATGATAAAGATCTGGTGGAAGCAGCAAACTATGTGTACCATGGAACTAAGGTACATGGACGAGCTGTTAATTACACCTCTCCCTTTTCTAGTGATTCACGAGAGCTGAGGGTTACTTTCATCCATTATTTGTTATTTTTACATAATTTTAGATAAGTGCTTTTATAAATAAGCAGTTACTAGGAACAAAAATCCTTTGAGTGCTTTGTGGACACTCAACTCTATTAATAAAAGCAAGTAATCTGTCATTTTAGAACCATGCTCACCGGCCTTGAGTAAAAAATTGATCGCTCTCCATGCCTCTTAAATACAAATTCTCGTAGGCAAAGATAAATGAAAAGGTCATTTTAAGGTATTACTGGAAAAGACATTTTTTATTCAACTGCTTTTTCGAAGCTTAAATATACTATGTTTAAATACAATCGAAATGATTAAATTCATTTCATAGCTCAGGAGAAGATCACAACTATGGAAATAACGATAAAGTCGAGCTATGACTGGGGTTACTGGGTGCTCTTCTTAGGAACCACACTATTTTCTTTAAATCCTGTCTAAAGACGCCCTTACCCGATTTTTTTTTTTTGTGCGCTCAAGTTCTCGACGAAACGTCAGAGAAGACTGTCAAGATACTGGACAACTACTTGTGACATCCCATTTTTTTTCTTTTTAAGAACTTTTGCGCTCAATGTCCATGCAAAAACAACGGCACCTGCCAGTCGGGATTTACAAGAAAACGATATCGATGTTCATGTGCGTCTGGATTTACTGGCCACGATTGTGACGTGGGTAAGAATTGAAATGATAGAAATTGATTTTGTATTTGATAGCAGCACAGTGGATTGTTTAAGGTTCAAAATCGGTTGTACTTATTTCACGTTTTAACTGTGACCTAATGCGGAGGAAAAGGAGAGTAGGGGCAAAATTTCAATTTTTTTTTCTTTTTTTATAATTTCTGGGTATTGTGTCTTGTTTAGGATGAACAGGAAGGAACTAAAGCCAGCTCCTTTTCTTGTAAAACTTGTTTTCTTTTTTGAAGACTTTCCAACCTTTTCCAAGTTGCAGCCTCGTGTGCACTCATGTTGTCACCTAAAGTGATCACCTAAACTGACCAAACAGTTTTTGTGTGTGTGTGTGAGAACTGTATTCCTGTTAACAAAACTTTAAACCAAAGAAAAATGGCGCCTAAATCAAAACCAAAACAACAACAACACGAGGTTTCCAGTTAGGTCATTATCACGTGGCCACTAACTACATCAATGTATTTATAGTCGCGACACATGTATTATTCTCTAGATATCCCTCAGTGGAGTCTTTTGAAATCAATAAGAATTCAAGCCACCTCCATTAGGACCAGTCTATTTCAGGCATTCAGTGGAAAAGTCGTCGTCGTTGGCTCCCCTTCTGTATAGAAGATAGGTGTCCATTTCACATCATTGACTGATGGTGAGTTCTGTAATGGCTGTAAAGGCCAATACGAGCCTTGAATTGTCTATCACATTCTGGACAACACAGGCCTAGTGGTAATTCTGTCCGTGGCTGTTATTGTCTTTCTTTCTTCCTTTCCCTCTTCAGCCCTATGCCTTTTGAACACCTTTCCTCAAACTTTTCCACCCCATCTCTTATTGCTTTCCTCCAAATAGTTCTGTCCATAGCCAGATTTTCCCGTTCGTTAGTGTCAATAGCGCACTGGTTAAGGTGATTTTTCAGCCCGTCCTTGAATCTTTTCTTTTGCCCTCCTACATCCCGTTTACCTTCTGTCAGTTCACTGTAAAACATCTGTTTTGGCAGTCGGTTGTTTTCCATCCTCACTACATGGCCACTCCATCTCAAGTGGTGTCTCACAAACGCACTCTCCACACTACACATAGTTGATTGTTTCAAAACACTGAGATTAGTTCTCCTATCTTGCCACTTAATGGTCATCGTTTTCCGTAAACATCGTTGCTGGAACTTTTCTAAGGCTGCTATGTGTCTGCGGTAGATTGTCCATGTTTCAGATCCGTGTAGTAAGTTGGATACAACTATGGCTTTATACACCTTGATTTTTGTGTCTAACCTGATATCTCGGTCTTGAAACACTCTAGACTGGAGTTTTCCGAAAGCTGCAGCGGCTTGCTGTATTCGATGATTGACTTCTGCGTCCACATTTGCATGAGAAGATAAAGTGCTGCCGAGATACGTAAAGTTATCCACGTTTTCCAGGACTGTTTTTCCAATTTTTATAGAAGGTGGAGTTTTAAATGTGTCTTTTGGAGAGGGTTGGAAGAGAACTTGAGTTTTCTTGGCATTTATCTTTAAGCCGAGTTGTGTATATGCATAGTTAAAAGCATCCAGTATAGTTTGTAGATCTTCCTCAGTATGTGCTGCTATGGCATTGTCATCTACATACTGGAATTCAACTATTGCAGATTTAGAGATCTTACTTTTTGCACGTAATCTTTGCAGGTTGAAGAGTTTTCCCTCATAGCGAAATGCAATTTCAATCAACTGTACCGGTAGTCTTGAGTATGCAATGAGGAGCACGACTGATATAAAGATGGAAAACAGTGTTGGCGCCTTTAGAAAACCTTGTTTCACTCCTGTCTTTACTTCAAACGGTGTGGAGGCATCATCGTTTACAAGCATAGTTGCTGTCATCTGATCATGCATTAGTTTTATCATATTAATAAATTTCCGAAGACTTCCAGATCTTGCCAATACATCCCAAAGCAGCTCTCTAGCAACGGTATCAATGCCTTTGTGAGGTCGATGAATACCACGTATAGTGGTTTGTTCTGTTCCATGCATTTTTCTTGAAGTTGTCTCAAAGAGAAAATCATGTCAGTTGTTCCCCAATTTGGTCTGAATCCTGATTGACTTTCTGGAAGGATTTTCTCTGCGATCCCCTGGAGTCTCATATTAAGTACGCTTGATAGGACCTTACCGGCAGTGCTAAAGAGTGACATTCCTCTGTAGTTACCACATTCTGACCGATCATCCTTTCGCTTGTAGATTTTAACTATATTAGTATTTTTCAGTTCAGGTGGTATTTTTTCTTTTGCCCAGATTTTGATAATAACATGATGAAGTTGTTCTTGTAACTTTTCACCACCATATTTATATATATATATCAGCTGGTATACCATCAGCTGGTATACAATAGTGTGTTTTCGCACATTCTGCTGTGACGTCACCAAAATTTAGCGTCCGCCATGTTGGTGGAGTGAAAAGGGTGACGTGCAAGTGTTTACTTAACTATTACAGTTTCATTACTTTGTTTGAAGTATGTCGCAAAATGCCTGCTTTTTGCCTAATTATAAACTGTTCCAACGACAAATCTAAACGTAAAGATCTTTCATTCTGTCGTGTACCGAAAATTATTAAAAATCAAGGCGAGGAAACGGAGATCTTGTCAACTGAACGCAGGCGAAGATGGCTGTCAGCCATACGTCGACAAGATTTAACAGACCGAATAATTGAAAACGATCGTGTGTGTGGAGACCATTTTCACTCAGGAAAAGCAGCTCCTTTGTGGGATAAGTTTAATGTTGACTGGGTGCCTTCTCTTAACATGGGACATCAAAAATCTGTGATAGACGAAGCGTCGCTGCAACGAAGCCTTGAAAAAGCAAAGAGAGTCGCAGAACGAAGGAAACGTACACATGAGAGCACAGAAGAAATGGCCAAAGAGAAGTCAAAAAGAGTGAATGAACCTGGCGTATGTGTTAAATATTTATTCCAGTCTACGACTACGGACGTTGAAATGGACGATATCGAGGACCTCGCTGAAAATTTGCCAGATAACTTGAGAAATGCCGTAACACAAACAGCAGTTTCAACGACAACAGTTGGCATTCAGACAAGTGAGACGCATAATTGTATGCTTCAAACCGAGTCTTTGTTTCTTAATAAACAATGTTCTGACTTTGATGAAGCTTTTTTTGTTGATAACAACGAGAAAGTAAAATTTTACACTGGTCTACCTTCCTTTGAAATTTTACAAAAAGTCTTCTGTTTTGTTGAACCTTATGTTGACAGACGTCCTCAGCTTTTGTCTAAGTTTCAAGAGTTTGCAATGGTTTTAGTAAAATTGAGACTTGCTGTTCCTCATCTTGACCTTGCGTATCGTTTAAAAATTCCATCTGCAGTGGTTTCTCGAATTTTGTCTGCTTGGCTGACTGTCATGGATGTTCGCTTAGGTCCTCTTGTCAAATGGCCAGATCGTGACGAATTGTACGCAACCATGCCTAGATGTTTCCTGGACTCATTCGGACGCAAAACCACAGTTATCATTGATTGCTTTGAAATTTTTATTGATAGACCGACTAATCTCCTTGCAAGAGCACAGACTTTTTCAAGTTACAAGCATCATAACACTGTTAAAGTATTAATTGGAATTACACCACAGGGTACAATTTGTTTTGTTAGTGAGGCTTGGGGAGGGAGAACTTCAGATAAATTTTTAACTGAAAACTGTGGTCTACTGGATAAACTTATACCAGGTGATTTGGTTCTTGCAGATAGGGGTTTTACCATTCATGAAAGTGTTCAATTTCAGCAAGCCCAATTGAACATTCCTGCATTCACCAAAGGTAAAGACCAACTTGATCCTGCGGACGTGGAACAGACAAGAAAAATTGCTTCTGTCCGAATACACGTTGAAAGAATCATTGGTTTGCTTAGACAGAAATATACCATTCTTCAACAAACTTTACCAACTGATTACCTAATTTGTCGAAAAGGCGAATCTGTACCTCTAGTTGACAGAATGATTAGAATTTGCTCTGCACTAGTAAACCTATGCCCTCCTACTGTACCTTTTGATTGAAAGCCTAAATAGTAACAGTGAAACTATATTAAATTTTTGGTGGTGAATTTTTCAAATTTCTAACAAATGAAAGCACCAGAATTACGGCTGTGTGACTAATAAATATAACTGTTATAGTGCACTATTCTATCCTTGCTTACACAACATGCTGTTGCCCAGTAGTAACCATGTGGAAGTTCTCAGATTTAACCACCAAAAATTTAACATAGTTTATGAAAGTCTGTAATAATAATGCAAAAAGTTTGTTTCATTTTTTATTCATGGAATGGAATGTTTAATTATTTTAAGTTAGTCAATACAATTTTAAACTGAATGTGGTATCAGATGTTATGTGCTTTCGACTGTGGGAAAAGGGGTAATGAGACAAGCTCTCAGGCAAGCATACAAATGAAGTCGCATCTTTGATACATTAAGTTGAGGAATATTTGGGTCCAATGTGTAAACAAGACTTGTTGCAAAAGCAATAGCAAATACACCACAATCTGAACCATTTGATTGTTGCTGTATTGGTACAACATTGATTCCTTGGAAATCCTCTCCAACTAGACTCTCTACTTGTTGTTCAAGATCATCAAGTATAACATCATTGAAAAGGCTGTCATACAAATTTACAACACCTTTTTCACAGCCAATTGAACTAGCACACACCCAATGGTTTCCCCCAGTATGCAAGATCTGTACAAAATCTCCATGAACCTTGTCAAAGTTGTGGCATGGACCCAAGCTTGGACGTTGAAATCCTTGAATATCTGGGTTAACTTGCTTTAAAAGGACATGAGCTTGTTGAATGACAGTATTTTCCAACCAGCCAGTAGATGATTCTATAACATCGAAGTCGTGATTTGTAAGTGTTGAAATGATACTGTATTTATCCACTTGCTCAGTTTCTCTAGTACCAAAGTAGACAATCTCATGATCATTATGAACAGAACTCTCAGAAGGTGAAAAAGGTAGATTTGAATTTGTAGCTTTAGGTTTGATAGATTTAGTGGAACGAATGCTGTCCAATTTGCAGAAGTTACATGCCCAAGAAGATTTATAATTATTTGGGTATCGCTTATATGACATGCACTGTAAATGAAAAAACTTCCCATTAGAACAACTATCATTGTGGCATTTCAGCAATTTGTCATCAGAATTTGCTTTCCTTTTACAAACACAGATACTTTCCATTGACAAAGCTTCTTCAAATAAATTAGGAACTTTATCATGTGTCTTTAACCCTTTCTTACCATGGCCAAACTTAGGTAATTTTCTACAATGTGGACATAACCATGTCTTTGCAACATTTTTCATGGAGAGACAGGCTAAATGGAATCGGGAAATGGGACACTCCGGATTTGAACATGTTGCAGTAGGTTCATTTGAGGTCCTCCTGCAGTAACATTCACCCCCACATGAGACAGAACCAAGCTCTTTCTTCAAATCCATCTTTCGCGTGTACCATCTGCCAAGGACTTCAGGTAATATGCAGGTCCTCCAAAACAAAGAAAGCTTTGCCACCTGCAAAGCAAAATGTTCAGAATCTGGAAAAATTCTCTCCTGAACTAGCTTGGAACCATTTTTTGAAATAGAAAAAACAACAAAATCACAATAGGCCCTTTTGGTTATGTGGAGTTGTTGCTGGACTTGGTAGTAGTACGAATGATTTTTCTTTAAGGAGAATTTCTCACCATTCCATTGAAGACAAGATGACTTCTTCTCACAATAGTTCTTGAAATCAGTTCCTTCAATGCAATATGGGCACTTTACCTCACCACAGCCATATCCACAACAATCACATTCACATAAAAAATCAGGGGTGGCATGAAGAAAAGGATGCTCTACATCAATAAATGTTCCACATTTTGTCACCTTAAAATTAGTATGACTCTGCTTCATATGAGTTTCATATGCTTCTATTGCAGTTTGCTCATGCTTACAACCATGGATTGTTGCTGCTGTGCTGAAACAAAAAAGATGTGGATAACAAATAGATTTAATTAGAGACTGGGATGGCTGTGATGGATCTGTATGAGAGGCAGCACGAGACTTTGAAGCACCAATCCTACAAGCTCGGTATCGATAAAAGGCATTACTTTTCGTTTGCTCCACGGTTTCTCTTTCAATCAAGGCAACTTCTTCAAGACTGATACTAACTTCAACTTTGTAGCATTCCTTTAGAAGATCAATGTAGTTAAGCTGCAGGAATTTGGGATCAAACAAATCTGAAAGAGGGTTGATGCCCCTTGTTTTAGAAATAAACATCGCTGCATATGACTTTTCCAAACTCAAGCAAACAGGCTTTACTTGGCATTGACTGAGCGATTCATAAAATGCATCAAGCTCCTTAAAAGAGGGTCTAGGTGGAGGGGCCTTTGGCTTGCGTGGCGTTGCAGAAGCACTTGCACCGCTTGATTCCAAGGAAGCACTCAAACTCTTGGTATCTGCAGCACAATTCAAAGAATTAACAGTCTTGTCAAGATCAGACTTCATTTTCTTCGCTGATGTGAAATTAATATCCTTCACTCTTAAATAATCCACGCTTTTCACTGTAGCGGGCAAAATCCAAGAGCATTTAACTTGGGTGCACGCGAGCTTCTCGTTTAACCTTGTCGAAACTTCTAAGTAAAAAAGAATACTGGCAATATGCGAACAGCACTCTCCTAAACCCGCCATACATCCATGACAATGCGCAGAAAGAACAGTCCCATCTTTAGCTGTGATTATCCAAAGCTGCACCGGTGGTTCATTCATTCGCTGTGAGTGTCGAACTTTGCCAATAACCACGTATTTACCACTAAAAATCTGACCTAAAATACTTGTAATAAAGCCGGATACCATTTGGTTGTAGGCTTGCAAGCCTCTAAAATTTTTAAATTGATCTTTGGTATAAAAACTTGTCTCTAAAACAAGATACGATACAAGATCGAGTGGTTCTACGCGGGGAAGGCATTCGGTACTCAACTTTTCCTCTGGAATAAAGAGAGGGTCTATTCCAATAACAGATATTTTCTCAATATAACGCTTTCTAACAGCACTGTCGAGAGATTTTGCATATTCAGACAAAGGGATCTCATGAATAATTCCTTTTTCTGACTCACTGTTTACGTTTTGTTCCGCATGACTAGTCGCCATATTGGGTCTTTTACTCCACCAACATGGCGGCGTATGAAATTAATATATGCCGTGACGTCACATGAAAACACACTATACTCAATTCTTTTCGCACAAAGGCAATAGAGATTTTCAAAAAAATGGGTTGCTCAACTTAATTCCTAGTCATCCACGACATTTTTTGTCCAAAAAGTTACGTTGACATTCCTAATACTTATAAATATCGATGAGTGCGATAATATAAGCCATGCTTGTGATATGAAAGCCAAATGTACCAACACTAAGGGCTCTTATAATTGCACATGCAAGGAAGGATACGGTGGATATGGATGGTCATGCCAAGGTAATTCAGATTAGCCTCACAAGGCGAAACTATATAATAACTATCGTCTTAGTAGATGTTACTTCCTGGATTTTAATTTTGAATGCTGTTCCATCTATGAGATGAAAATGGCAATATACCGATGGCAAGTCATGTGGACACCTCTCTAGCTAGCATTTATTTTACGAAACTCACCGAAGTCGCCTATTTTTTTTTGATATCACGGCTGATATACTTTTCAGCGATATACTTTTGTTCGTTTATTCCTTGCTTGTTTGGTTTTTTTGGGCTTTATTGCTTCTATTGAATTGCCCCCGACATCTCTTTTACTTCCAGATATCGATGAGTGCAGTAACGGAGACCATCTCTGTGACGTCAATGCAAACTGTACCAACACTGACGGTTCCCACAACTGCACCTGCAGGGAAGAATACATCGGTGATGGACAATCATGCCAAGGTACGAGCGAATAATGAATCAGAAATATGACTTCGATCGCACGCTACATCATAGTAGCCTTAGCATTAAACAAAGCATCGTTAGCTGGAACTATTATCCTATTAAGTGCTACGTGCTGCATTTTAAGCAGCCTTCCCCTTGCATGTTTATGCAAGGCTTCACCATGATCTACATTTTGCCTGTTTCAGAGCCATTATAGTGGTGGGTTAAAAATAATTGTGATAAAATGTTCGTTTACAATATCTAACTCGTAAAACACACAAAAAAAGAAGCCGTTGTTTTATCCTTTGCAATGATTAATAGCATCGCACGACTGAGATTCTTTATCCACTTTAAGGCAACAAAAATGAAAAAAGTGCAAAATATATTTATGGTGTCTCAAATATTGACGAATGTAAAGGAAATCACTCTTGTCACCTGAATGCTACCTACGCGAACGGCAACGGATCGTACGTTTGTACTTGTAAGCCCGAATGTACTGGAAATGGACGCAATTGTACAGGTATTTAATGTATTACATTTGTGAACCATCACATTCGAGAGAAAAGTAATACCACACGTGCCCAAAGTGTATACTTATCATATCATACTTTTCCAGATAGAAAAGGAAACACATGTGGGCCTGTTGGTGTGGCAGACAACAACACAATTCCAGATGCCAGAATGACAGCAAGCAGTATGTTTGATGATGATTATGCTTCATACCTCGGCCGACTGAATGAAACCAGAAGACGGGGAGGGTGGTGTCCTAAGACTAAATTTAATAGAACCGACTACCTTCAAGTAGATATGGGTTCAGTGTTGTCTGTTTGTGCTGTGGCTACTCAAGGAGAAGAGGAACTTTTGGAATGGACCACCAGCTATAAACTGCGCCTATCCATTGACGGTTTGACTTGGAACACTTACGAGGAGACGAATAAAACAAAGGTTTGGAAGTACCAGTAAATAAAGAGTTGATTTGATCAACAACTATTGATGATGGTTATAGGGCAAGGGGACCCCAATTTGGTCCGTGAATAACGTGAGTGAGTTACAACATTGTATCACTGCAAACAAGAGTGTGAATTGTTGTTATTCACGAGTACAGTATGCATATGGTTATTTTACGGTGGGACAGAAAGTCTTGTGACCAGTGAACCAGTAATATTGCACAGTTGGAGAAACGAAATAGCCATCTGTTAAATGCATTGAAAAAGAACCACATGTCTAAAAGGTTTGGAAAGCACTACAATTGACATTTTTAGTAAGAATCAAAGAGTTTGTGGCGAATACGGATAGTTTGCAAGCAGATATAAAGCTAAGGAAATCGTACCATCTTTAACATTTTCTATGAGTATAGGAGGGTGTATAAACGAGCGATCAAAACAAGAAAAGTGAGAGAAAATTTTATTCCGTTTAGAAATTTCCGGCCGCAACAAAAAAAGCACAACATTATGTTAATGATGTGAGATGTTGAGATATGGTCAGATGCCCCCTCCATCCCCTCCCCCTCCCCTTCTCCTACAAGTACCTCCTTTTTTAAATGGAATTTAGAATTGGTGGACTACAACAAGGTGCTCAGTTTCTTTTTTTTTTTCTTTTTTTTTTCCGTTTTCTTTATTCCAGATCTTTCAAGGAAACTCAGATAAAACAAGCATCGTGAGGCATTCACTTAAAACTGAATTCAAAGCCAGATATGTTCGGTTTTATCCTGTCTCACACCATAACCATCCCTGTTTGAGGGTGGAAATATACATGCTTAAGTAATGCATTAAATATATCTTATTAACCAAGCGCGAGGGCCGTACTGGGAGAATATCGGCCCGAGGTCTTGACAGTACGGACCGAGCGCAGCGAGGTCCGTGCAAAAAAGACCGAGGGCCGATATTCTACCAGTACGGTCCCAAGCAAGCTTGGTTAATAAGAGATTTATTATATGACTGAAGTTTAAACGGACACAAGTGCGGTATCATTAGGGACCATTCGCGACAGTGCCCGGTCCAATACTGAGAGAATATTGACCGACAATTGAGAATTTTGATTGGTTGATTTTAGTTATTGGCCCTCTGACTGCCCGAGTCGTATAATAAAGATTTCTATTGGAAAAAAAAGTATGTACGCATGGTGTACAGTAGGAAAATAAACATTACCAAAAAAGTAAAAAAACTTTTTAAATCTAATCTCTACTCACCTTTCGCTGCAGCATAATAAAACAGTTACACGGGATAAACGTGAAGTGGAAAAGGTATTCCAGAACTGTGTTGAAAGTTGTGTTTAGTCTCTGTCGCTTATTAATTCTGCATTATTGTTGCTATCGGTGTGAGTTTTCTCAATTTTCCAACAAGTTAATAGCTTAGGCAAACAATATCAGAAGATACAGAGGAATCGAGATTCCTGAACGGCGTGGGTACCTGCAACTTAAAGGCGGATTAGTCAGTCCAGCCAATAACAAAACAGATCTGTGGCAGAGCAACGCCATCTTGGAGCATTAATGTACCAACAACAGCGCTCTTAAGACATATCAGTAACAAGTCACTATACCACAACATTAGTGACGGGTAGCTATTCAACGTCGTTGCCTGATGAAGAGAAATGAACAAACCAACAAAGGAGAAAAAAAATACGAACCCCCTGAAACCTATTGTTTCTTTTAGCAACACACTACTTAATAGCATGTATATTGAATTAGAAATATTCAGATCTATCAGTGATTTAATCATTAGGATTGGTAGCTGATTCTCAAATCGCTAACACGAGAATTTAGATTTAATTCAGATTAAATCTTCATGAAAATGAACCTTACATGATGCATGCCGGAGAAATCGGGATAACACTGTGCATAATTTTAGGAATACTCAGAACCTGATGCAATTGTAATTTAGAGTAGTGGTCTGTTTTAAAACAATGATCATTCAATCTGGCTTGATCTGGTCAATATAAGTAACATAAGTATTGTCAACAATGCTAGTTTTGTTTGTACATTTTAGATCAAAAACCTATTAAAGAGAATTACTGGACTTTATTAGGAATCATAGTGGAATATAAACTTAAAATATAGCTTTAACTTTTATAGTTTCGCGTCGAAATTGATTGGTTACCCATTACAGGTCAAAGTTGAATCTTCATGAAGAGCTTTGCTCCAGAAAAGAGATTCTCACCAGTAAAGCGTAAAATGGTCCATAGGCTTGTCAATGTAAAGCGAGAGAACTTCACTGGCAAGTGAAGAAGAGGTTTTTATCTTTGAAAGTGAAATTAACCAAAGTTGACATGAAAATATTTCCAGGCGCGAGTATCCGTGCTGCTTCCGTGTTAACAAGTGCTATCAATCACCACTGTTAACAAATTGATTAATACCGCGTTAACAAGTGCTATCACCACTATCTAATCACCACTATTATAACGTGTTATTTCAAAAATTGATTGACAATTTGCCGAGCGGCCTAAAAACCGTTCGTAATTTAATGATATTTCACAAAACAGCAACTCTCTTCCAGAGAGAGGAGAGAGAGGAAGCTTTAAGACTAAAATTAAACTTCTTAAAGTAAAACTACTTCCTTAATAAGAAAACGAACTGTCAAAACCGAAAACTAGCATGACATCTCTTATGCCGGAAAATAATAATGATCATGAAAAAACGCTTGCAGTTTTCACCTGCCTGATACAAATTTATTCGGTACCCATTTGTCGATCTTGGAGCCTGTCTAAACACATGACACATTTCAAAGCCACAACTTGCAACATTGACGTGCGCGACGTGTTGCACACGTTCGGCCACCCATTACCGACATCTTGCAACACGTTGCAAGATGTTAGATAGTGTTGGATCAAGTTTGAAAATGGACTTATTTTGTTGCAGCGTCTTTTGGATGCTGCAAGATGTTGTACGAATTTGGCGAACACCTTCACAACATCTCAGTACAACACAATCGAACAATGTTGTCCAAACGCATGCAACATTTCAACGCCACAACTTGCAACATTGCGGTGCGCGACGTGTTGCACACGTATGGCCACCCGGAAATAACACCCTGCAACACGTTGCAAGATGTTGGATGGTGTTGGAGTAATTTTGAAAATGGTTATATTTTTGTTGCAGCATTTTTGGATCTTGCAAGATGATGTCGCACTTGGCCAACTGCTTCTCAACATATTACAACACGATCCAACAATGTTGTCCAAACACATGCACATTTTTCATTATTTTTGATCTTTTTAACCTCATTGCCTTAACTGATTTTTGGTATCACTTGTATATCGCAAAACAGGTCATATGACAAGGAAAAAAAATCATCCTAACACGTCACGCAAAAGATAAAGCCGGGATTGTCTAGCTGATTTTGAGGGTCGCGTACCTCACGTTTATAACAAAATACTGCAATACATCTTCCAAATTATACAAATTCTTAGAACTGCTACAACCGTTATTAAAAAATACCCACCTTATTACAAAATACCACAAAGCGCACGTTATTAGTTATTTCTCGTGTTATTAGTTAGTTCTCGTATTTATCATGAAAATGAACTAGTTTTAGTTTTTCCTTTAGCGATCCTTTTATGTATATTTGGTTTGCCTCTGGATCATTGGAGAACTTGAAGGGATATCAAGAGTTCTCCGTGGCGGGCTAACAGCAATTTATTTTTGCCACTGATTATTTTTTGACTCACGCGATGGACCTCTCCAAAAAAGAGGAACTGCAAGTAGTCTATTGAACTGTTAGATAACGGGAAACACGCTTCGGGATATTGCTTTCATAAAATGAGGATTTATTTTTTGTTTTGGTTTTTGTTTTTTGTTTTTTGTTTTTTGTTTCTTTTCTTGCGGTCAGTGAGACTAAAGTATTTCTTTCAAAGTTTCCTTTGCATAAGAATCGTTTTTACTTCCCATATGGAACCGATATTTCTGGATGGAGGTAATGCAAACTTGCATATACGTTCTTCTTAGGTCATGTAAACCATTTGGGTTTATCAGGAGAACACAACAAAATAGTTATTAGATCACAATTGGAGAAAATACAAATCCATCAAGCATATCAAAGTTATCAATTGACAAAAGCTGAAACATCCTCAGCTCAAAACTCAAATATTGGAATAAAGAGTTTTATCTGATCTTCCTTGACATTTTGTTTCGCATCCTATCGAAGACATAATCCTCGCAGATAAGCTGCAACTGAAGAAGATATACCTCTGTTTAGTTTTAAACTAACGGAAAGTCACATTTTGAGCGAATTCAAATGTGTGTTTTGAAGCTGTGGGTCTGCTTATCTGATTTCTGTCATGGTGTGTATAAATCTTTTCTTTCTTTCATTGAAAAAACTGAAGTCAAATAAGATGCTTTTCCCAGCTAGATACAAAGGGATTTCATACGACTTTCATTCATCGTATTCCTTCGGGTTTCGTTGTGAAATTAACGGTAGAAATGTCCATATTCAATGGAGTTGAGTTCGTTTAACGTTTCACAAACGAACTCATTGTTTTGGAGAATCCAGATCTTGAATAAATTTCGTTGCAACTTTTTGAGTTACGTTTTGTGAAGGATTCGAAAATTACGAAGGGCTTCCAGGCGGCGTGTCAATCCTTTTAAAACCAATTTGGTACCACATAATTTATCTCAAACTCAATTTTTACGCTAAAACCAAAGTGATTTAGGGAAGACAGAGAGGATTAATGCTATTTATCGGCTAAAGTTCGTGACCGAAGTCCTTGATTAAAAATGCTTCCCAGCTGATAAAACAAGATATATTTATGAAAAATTGCAATAGTCCTTTTTACAGTTGTGGGCTTGGTGGCCAAGCGTTTGAACAGAAGTGAGGCTAAGGGTGACCTTGTTATGATAGAGATGTTGCTGCTTTTCAAATGCAAATTTATTTGTTATCACGCTATCTAGAAACAGGTCTCTATCACAACAGGGTCACCTTTAGCCTCACTCCTGTTCAAAGGTTTGGCCACCAAGCCCACAACTGTAAAAATGACTATTAAGCTAGAGATGTTCTCCAACGCCACTCAACACGAAACCGATACCGCCCACTAAGAGCGGGCCGGATGGGAGAATACTGCCCGCTTACGAGACCAATCAGATCGAAAGATTTGTAGAATGCCGGGGGTAAGTTTCTAAAAAAACTGTGGTGCTGCGTCAGGGTAACAAGATAATTTGGTCTTTTCAACTGAGTTGCTAAGGTAAATTGGCCACCGTAAAGAGTTTAAAATCTGACGTCTCGAGTGTAAGTCCTTTTAGAATACCGCCCGCTCACGAACTGAGCAAAAAATAAAACAAAATATTTTGGTTTTATCAGATCTTACTCGAGACTCGAAACATTAGCTCCAGAACCTCCTTACGGTGGCCAATTTACATTATTATCAACTAAGCTCTGTCGAGCTCTGGCTATCTGATAGCACAGCCCCCATTCAGCAAAAACCTCAGCACCAATGTTGGACACAGATTCCTTGCCCTAGTAGACAAGCACTTCCCTGAAGACCACAATGTCAGAAAAATCTTCAACCGAAATACAATCAAGATAAGTTACAGCTACATGAACAACACCAAACAGATCATCGACGATCACAACAAACGCGTTTTGAATTCAACCAAACACATCGATGACACCGCAGATGGCACCAATACAAAAGAAAACAAAACTTGAAACTTCCGACAAAGGAACACTTGTCCACCTAACGGAAACTGCCTCTGTTACGTACTGTATGATAAGACAGCCATATTGAACTCAACCTCGTAGTTTATTGCATCCCATGATGCTTATGGTATTTTCGTGCTAGCATACATGACACGTCCCCTTTTTTTTTTGGAAATAAACGATGAAACTAACGCGACAAACGGTAAACAACTGCATGCAATAAAATAAAGGACACTTAATAAAAAAAAAAAATAAGATAGTTCACTTAACGTTTATAACAAAATTCCCAGCTCACAGTCTTTCAGGTGTTTGGGTATCTTGGCCACCCGACCTGACCGGGTACGAATTTCTGCTGGTGGACCATGATCTGTAGTTGCTCCTGGTCCACAAGGTTTGCTTTGAATACCCGTTGGAGTAAGAATTGTAGCTTTCTCAGGTTGTGCTATCTGTGCTGCAACAGTCTCTTTGTTCTTTACTTGTGAAATTCTCATGCAAAGATGGCGTCGATTTCTTCAGTAGACTTTACCATTAGGGGTCTGAACTATGTACATTTTAATTTACCTAATCATTCTAAGCAACACATGGAAATCTGCGGTCTTTCCTTACACTTAGGTAGCACGGAAAGCCGGAAAACTCTTGAACAAAAGCTCATCTTTCCCCAAACCATAGTTAGTAGAGGGGACTAGAGTCCCCTCTACTAACTATGTTCAAACCGGCAGTCTAAATCCCACAGGTATCAACGAACGCTTTTCATTCCACTAATTTATTCGTGTTTTTCTCGTTGCCATGTTCCCACCAATCACGTAGCTCCATTTTTTATGCCTTTATAAGCACACACAACCCACAATTCCTCTATTCGCTCCGACGAAGGGCTAACGCTCGAAACGTCAGCTTTTGTAATCGTTACGGAGGCCAATTTACCATTTCAACTTTGTTGATATATCCAAATTATTTTATTCTTTTCTACTGTGTTGATCGTAATAGGACTTCTCTCTCTCCTTTCTCTTTTGAAAGTGTTGCTGATTTGCTTGTAATTGTGGGGGTTTAAGCAAATCAACCATTGTTGGTAGGGAAGTTTTTAATCCTCTACCCATGAGTAGCTGAGCAGGTGATTGGTTTATACCATCCAAAGGAGTGTTTCTATAGTTTAGCAATGCCTTGTAATGATCTTGTGCTTTCTTGAGGAGATTTTTGATGGTCTGAACTGCCCTTTCAGCTTCGCCATTTGCTTGAGGGAAGTGAGGACTTGATGTAGTATGGAAAAAACCATAACTCTCACTGAAATCAGAAAATGCTGAACTGGCATATTGGGGCCCATTGTCACTGATAAGCTCATCAGGTATCCCATGCCGAGCAAATTGACTCTTCAGACGACAGATGATATTGCCGCTGGTTAAGCTGTCAAGTTCAATCCACTTTGAATAGTAATATATGCACAGTATGTAATGAATCCCATTATACTCATACAGGTCAGTTCCAACTTTCGACCACATTCTGTCTGGGAGGTCTTTAATTATCATTGGTTCTCTTGTTTGAGCTTTCTGGAACCGGGAACACAAGGAACACTGTGACACTTTCTCTTCAATTTGAGATGATATCCCTGGCCAAAATAGAATGTCTCGGGCTTGCTGCTTGCATTTCACAATGCCTTGGTGTGACTCGTGAATGAGCTCTAACATTTCTTTTCTCTTACTCTGAGGAACGATAAGCTTCTGTGCTTTGAATAACAACCCATAGGTTTTTGAGATTTCATCTCTGCACGACCAATACTCGCCGACAGTTAATGGTAGCTCCCGTTTGTGACAAGGCCATCTACTTGGAACAACTGTGCTTAAGGCTTGCAAGGTTGGATCAGCTGCAGTAGCTTGTTGGAATTCACTGTACCTTTCTTGTGAGATGGGAAGGTGCGCTGTAAGCTGAACTTCATTTACTTCTAGATCTGGGATGAGCTTTTCTTTAGTCTCTTCCAAGTTAGCCTTAGGATCAGGCTCTATAGGGGTTTTAGGAAGGGGAGGGGAAAAGGGAAAGGGGAGCCTGACACAAAGCCATATCGGAAGCCGTTCCGCCCCCTAGGAATTTGTGACTCGTGACTACAAATCTAAACCAATTAGAATTACTTTCGGTCCATCATGAATTTAACGTGCCTGTTAAACTTGGCGCGAAAATGTTGTGCGTGTGAAATACTGTTAACTTCTAGCGGAAAGCTGATCATTTGCCATCTTTGCAAAGAAATTCTCAAGGTTAAGTATGGAGTAAATCCATCAACGATTCCTTTATTTTCCTCAACTTCAAATGGAGAACTTTGTAAGATATTGGGCGTAAAAGAACTCGTATTATCAGATGTTTTTCGGACTGTCGGTATATGCGTCATCCAAACAAGTCAACAAACTGGTTCTCTTTGCAAACGTTGTGCCCGAAAGATAGTGAACTGTTATAAAGCCTATACATAAATTAAAGAAGCACTTTACTCAAGTAGAAGTCAGGAGGACGAAACTACGGGTCCACTTCGCAGAGATCGAAGAGTATAATTTCGATCAAAACGCCAACCGGGATTTCTCCTACTGCAAAACGATCGAAACCCTTGAAAGAAGGTCCCGTATTTCCTTCCTCAAAAAAAACAACTGTTTGGTGGTGAAAGTACACAGCAACATATCTATGATGAGATCGATGACCACATCTCAAGCCTTATGAATCTTCCAGCAGAACCTACGCCGGAAATAACAGAACAACCGCCACTGGTTAAGGTGCGAAGTCATTCATTATTTTCATATTAATTCTTTTCGATGTTTTCCTTACGCAGAGTATTTTTTTATTCATATAGGTTTTTTATTCATGTAGGTCTTCGTTGGCTATCCAGCTTCATCGAGAGTTTTGGAGAGAAGTCGTGAGGATAAGAGCGAGAGTAGTATGATGAAGACTGTTTGCAAGCTAGGGAAACCATCGTGCCGCCGCTAATGCTGCCTTAAGTTTTCCACCGTTCCGGCGAGAGCTTGTCGAAGAGCTCATTCAACTCATTCGTAAAGAACTTAAGACTTATAGTCAAGGACATTCTGCGGCAAAATACAATGGCGACCCATTAAGGCCACAAGTTTAACATAAATTAATAAGGCCACAAGCTCTATTAACTCTCCATGTTTTGACTGTCGTCGATCACAAGCACAGAAACGTTTCCCGTTTTAAGCTCGTTTTTGTGCTTTTCCAGCATCCGATCTTCAGTGCTTCCAAATATTATTTCTGCACCTTCAAATGATTTTTTATCGCACGATTCAAGAGCAACAGCTTTGATTCCAAGTGAGCAAAGTTTCTTTATTTGTTGATTTGGAGTCAACTCGAGCGAGTTAGCTACAATTATCTCGAAGATTTTCTCTTCCCCGTGTTTTGCTTTCCATAAATTGAAATAAAACTTTGGAAGAATTTGGTAAATAAAACTTTTTCCAAATCCTGTTGGAAGAACTCAAAGAACGTCTCGCCGATCGACAACTAAAGTTTTGGTACACTCGATCTGCTCTTTCTTCGGAATGATACCCGGAAAAAACTGCGATGCGCTTTGAAAGGCTACTTCAAAGTCTTCTTCTTTATCTGTAGAGGTCATTACAATTCACATCAAGGCAAAATCAGGTCTCATAAACGAAAAAGTTAGCTCAGTGAGAAACCTTAAGAGGCCGTGACTGTAAGCATCGAGAATTGCTGGCCAGGCTAAAAAAATCGAAAATTCTGATAATTTGCCTGGAAAACCCCTTTAGGGAGATATATTAAAAAAAAAAAAAAATTTTTCAAAGTTTGAAAAATGAAATGTGTCCGAGGAAATGGGGAAAAACGAAAATTCGGGATTTTACCTAATTAATTATGCAAAAATTGAGCAACTTTAGCGTGGCATTTTAAGGAGCTTTGATTTAATTTTAAAATTAAACATGATTTTTTAACTAAGTGCTGTCAAATGCTTGTTGCAAAAAGCGAAAAATCGACCAGCTTCAAACCTTCAAAACGTGTCTTGGTATGTGTGGTCAAACTACATGCTGGCACAAAGTTTGGTCCTTATACTAAAATGATATGTAATAAAAAATTTGGGTAATTCAGAAACGTGCCGGCAAAACAAAGCTTTGCGACACACTGTGGCCAGAGGTCACGAATTTGCATGATGCAAATCAGTTGTAGAAATCGTACCGCATGACGGTTTGGTGTAGGAAGGGCTCTTTTGACGGCTTCAACAGAAAATGTACAAGAATAATGATCAGTATTTAAAAGCGATTAATTTTTTTTCAAGCAAATGAGGTTTTTGTTTTTTTATCTCGATACTGTCTTGAGGAAAAGGATAATGTTTCAATTGCGTGACAATTGTCGCGTTGGATCAAAGGTGAAGTTGCCGAGTAGAGCGGATACGATCCTTTTTTTCGTCAAAACTCCATTCTAAAGCATCCAGTCCTATATATCTCGTTTTAAAATATTTGTATAAACTCTTTAATGAGTCTTTATCGAACAACATCCCGCCGGTCTGATCCTGTTTGACTTCAGGCTGACGGCCATGTGCGGTTCGAAGGGGACTTTTTCATTTCCGGTTTGCGCTTTTAATAGGGGACCGCGGAGCTATGGGGTTGAGTGGGCTGTAGCCCCACCAAGAACAATTTATTATTATCATTATTATTTATTTTAATCTTTGTAATTCAAAAAAAGGTTGACAAATTTTTCCTAGTACTTAAGCGCGTTTCCGGTGATTTCAGAGGCTCTAGATTTCAAAAATTGCGGGGGGAGCATATCCGGATATATCCCAGGACACCCTATCTAGCAGTCTTTCTGAACCAAGAAAGGCGTACTAAGAAACAGACAAAAGGAGGTTCTCCTCGGAGGGGAGGCCCCAGTAACCCTTACTGATAAGTTGGTGTCAATGAGCTCACACTACGCGGGAACTAAAATAGCTCCTTCGATCTAAAATATGCTCCATGGCCCCCATTTTATATCAACGTTCATATAAAACTCAATTTTTTTGATGCAGCCTTTTGCCATTTGCCTTTTGAACTGCGCTGCATGAGCAGCATCTAACAAGGTCTTCGAGCAGAGCGATGTAAGATGTCTTTTTTCTCTGGTCAACCCCAGGTTACATTTGAATTTAACTGCTCAAAAATAGACTCCTTAGCATTTGACAAATTAAATTAGCTCTTCTTCCATAGCAACCAGATCTTCCTCAGTTACAGCTTGTGCGCAGAGGGCTGTCTGCTGTTTCACTTTTGGTGCCATTCTGGAAAAGATGAAGCTACTTGTTGAGTCGCCAAAAACTCGGAGACACTGAACAAGCGCTTCCCTTTTGATCCCTTTGCTCTTTTCATTTCTGTTGCAACCATTTCCGCGTCGACCTTTTTGCCACTTTCTTGTTTGATGGTAAATCTAACAGTCATATTCTCGTTGCTTTTCGTTAAACCGGTAAGCTTTCTTAACTTGTTTGAAAGCGAAGCCTTCAGTGCTACGAGGACAGGTTTTAGGAGGTATAGGAATAGTTGGCACGGAACTTGAACCTTCCTCGAGCCTTGTGGCATATTTAACCTTCGCTTTATCAAGAAATGTCTCCCTTTCAACCGTCTTTGTGCATGTTCCGAATTCCGAACGCGAGATGCTTTACCAGAGAAGAATGCCTTTAGAAACTACGCGTGCCGCCCTATTTTGGACATGGAAACACTTGAACATCGCCTTTCGCTTCACGACCAGTAGGCTTCACTTAGTAGGCTCTTTAAGTTTTCTCCTTGGGACGATCTCTTTAACTTCGCCGAGGGAATATTTCGGTAATGGCGTTCTGTGGAAAATAATAACATGAAAGATGATTAACGACAAAATCAAACACACCTAAAAATTGTCCAGAGCGAGATTTGGTGCGTTTCCCACAGCGAAAAAAGCGTTAGGTGCAGCTTTTGCACTGCTACCTAAATGAAGTAAAAGTTTCTTTTTCCAGTATAGCGTTGGAGATAGAAAAAAAAAAAAAAAAAAAAAAAAAAAACTTGAAATAAATTTTTATAACAAAAACTGGCGCCAGGTGTGATGTTTTCAAGTGATCTTGATTTCAAGCTTTCCCTCGCTGAATTTTTCAGTCTCAAAACTAAAGAGAGATCATGCAACATTATAGCTGGAAACTGGAAAGAGAATATAACGTAAGGTTTACCATTTGTTCCTTCCAAAGAGATGCATTTGGCGGGGCCTTTATCAAATGTCTGCCAAACCCTCATTCCACCAGGATAAAATCTGAAGTTGTTCAGTAAACTGATGTCATTAATCTTCTTTTGCGTGGGGAAACAGTTTCGCGTTCCCCGAGACCGTCTAACGCTAGTCACTACACGAATCCCAGAACTTGCACCACAAGCCCCTCCCCCCCCCCCCCCCCAAGAAGAGAAGCAAAGCTACTGAATGACGTCGTTTTCTTTTTATGCTCTGTGAAAAACCTCGCACGGGTTTACCTTTAAGAAAAAGACCGTGATTACATCATAGAGAATTATCGCCCAGACTGCAACACGGTATAATTGTTACCTTGACATAAGTCCTTTTTATCAAGTTTTATGACAGAAATGTGGCCCTTTTTCCGAAAAAGATAACAGTAAATAGCATAAAAAATAGTTGGGCTGTTATCTTAGCTGAAAAACTACACAGCAGAAGCTTGTGGTGTTGCGTGACTTAAGCTTTGTTTACTCGCGCAACATTTTTCAAGATATGCAAGATATTTCAAAAGAGATATCGCAGTTGCAGAAACATAGCTATTCAACTAAGAATAATGTCGATAATAAACACCTAGTCAACAAAAATACAGCGGCCCTTATCTATAGTTAGGTGTAGGTAGTGCTGTTGAAATAGCGAGTCGACAATAACAAAGTCTTCTGCAATTCAAATTAACAGATTATTTCGTATCTACGCATCAATTTACAGCCCTCTTCAGCAATGTCTATGGATTTTTTATTGTATAATTTCATATCATTTCCTCATCAAATAATTTTTTTAACCATCTTTGACTAAATCTTGTTTAAAAGCTGATAGTTTCGAAAGAAACTGTTTGGGGCTGCGTCGGTGGGAGTAACGAAATAATTTGGATATATCAACAAAGTTGAAATGGTAAATTGGCCACCGTAATGATTACAAAAGCTGACGTTTCGAGCGTTAACCCTTCGTCGGAGCGAATAGAGGAATTGTGGGTTGTGTGTGCTTTTAAAGGCAGAAAATGGAGCTACGTTATTGGTGGGAGCATGGCAACGAGAAAAACATGAATAAATTAGTGAAATGAAAAGCGTTCGTTGATCCCTTTGGGATTTAGACTGCCGATTTGAAAGATGAGCTTTTGTTTAAGATTTTTATGGCTTTCCGTGCCACCTAAGTGCAAGGAAAGACCGGAGATTGCCATATGTTGCTTAGAATGATTAGGTAAATTAAAATGTCTCGCGACTGGTCTCGATGTGTCCTTGTCATTCCTTTCCACGTCTCGAAGGTATTCTCGGAATCGGTCACGTAGTCTTCTGCCTGTTTCGCCGATGTATATCTTTTTGCAATAAGTGCAAGTTATGCAATAGATTGCATTGGCGGAAGTGCACGTGAAGTGATCGGTGATCTTAATGGATCGTTTAGGTCCCCATATTTTATCAGTGTTGTGAATGAAAGGACACGTTTTGCATCGTGCACGAGCGCATTTAAAAGTGCCTGGTTGGTCATTAGTCTGAAAAGAACTTCTGACCAAAACATTGCCTATGTTTTTGTCGCGTTTGAATGAAATGAGCGGAGGCTGCGAAAAGATAGTGCTTGCTTAGCCATTCTCACTTTCGCCAAAACTAGGTTTTGTAGCCACATAAACCTCATCGGTCGTTGCCTTCATTCTAAAGTTATTCCCAAGGGTTTTCGCTCCAATTTTTATGCATCTTCATTCACCAAACAATACCATCACCAAATTCAATGCGCCCAAAATTCTTTTTCACGTAACATCATGAGAATTACCATTAGAGCTATGTGCCAAAAACGTAATCACCTCACCGAACAAATCCTACATTGCCGCTGTGAACTTTCCAAAATCTGTCCAGCAGTTTTACTACAATCTATCCGCGCCAAAATTCAGGAAACTAATTCGAAACTTTTCAATCATTTGAACCAAATTAAGGCCCAAAAACTTGACCAACTTATCGGTCCCCAAGTCACTAACCACTCATCACCAGAAAACCTCAAAACTGTAGTTACCATTCCAGAAAACCTCTCACTTTCCGATTCAGAAAAATCCGTTCTGAGTAAGGGCTTAAATTTCGTTCCCATTTCTAAAACAACGGACGAATTCCCAATTAAACAAGACGTAGAAAAATTCCTTCGCCGCGTTCAATTAAAAGCCTTTTTTCACAACAAAGAGGATGATTCTAACACCTCGAACAAAGACACTTTCGAAACACTTCAGACTCGAAAGTCTAAATGGACTCCCCCAGAGGGCCAATTCGCATCATTAGACTTTTTTATCAAAAAATGCCGCCACGATATCAAATGCAACAAACTCAATTTCAAACGTATTACCAAATTTTCTAATCTCTCTTCTGAAGAGTGGTCGGCTCTAAAAAGTCTTAGAAAACGCAAAGACATAGTTATCAAAGCGGCCGACAAGGGCGGCTCAGTCGTTGTTTAACGCACCGACCTCTACCGAAAAGAAGCTTTGCGGCAACTTTCTGACACCTCTTTTTATCAAAGATCGACAAAGACCTCACTGCCAGCAATCAAACCTCCGTCAAGAATCAACCAACTCAGAACTAAACAGGAATTTCCGGCCACAGCAAAAAATCTCATCATAACCACTCCTAGAACTTCTCGTATTTACTTTTTACCTAAAATTCACAAACCTAACAACCCGGGTCGGCCCATTGTCTCGGCTTGCAGTTGCCTTACCGAACTTATCTCCAGCTATCTAGACAAAATTATGGCTCCCATCGTCAAAACTTTACCATCATATATTAAAGACAGCCAACGCGCTCTTCAAATTTTTCGAGACTTTAATTTCCTTGGCCAGAACAAACTTCTTTTCACCATGGATATTACGTCTCTTTACACTGTCATTCCTAATGGCGTAGGCCTTCTGGCCCTTAAACATTTTTTTGATCAACGTACTGTTAAGGAACCTAAATCTGAAACACTACTACGCTTAGCCGAACTAGTGCTCACACTGAATTGTTTTTCATTCGGAAACAACTTCTTAAAACAAACCAATGGTGTAGCCATGGGCACCAAAATGGGACCTAGCTATGCCAATCTTTTTGTAGGTTTTGTCGAACATCAATTTTTCAGCCAATACAATGGGTCCAAACCTGAACTCTACGGTCGCTACATCGACGACTGTATCGGCGCTACCTCCTCTACCAGAGAGGAGCTCACTAAATTCATAACCGCAGTCAATTCTTTTCACCCGGCTCTGAAATATACTTGGGAAATCTCTGACAATTCTTTATCCTTTTTAGACGTCAAAGTTTCGATTGAAGGTAACGGTTTATGCACTAGTGCGTATTACAAACCTACAGACTCGCATAATTACTTGTTATATTCGTCTTCGCATCCATCTCACGTTAAGAATTCCATTCCTTTTTCTCAGTTTCTAAGACTTCGTCGTTTATGTAGTGATGACTCTGATTTCCACCACAAATCAAAGTCAATGTGCCAGTTCTTCGATAAACGTCGTTACCCTGTTTCCGTCGTTGAAGCGGGTTACCACCTCGCTCGCTCAACTTATTGATCGACATTCAGCACTACAAACGTCGCATAAGGAAGATTCCGACGGCATTCCATTCACTATCACGTTTCATCCTCACAACCACTCAGTTAAATCCATCATTCTTAAAAACTTTAAATTACTTCAAAACGATCCAGAGACAAGCACTATCTTTTTGCAGCCTCCGCTCATTTCATTCAAACACGACAAAAACATAGGAAATTTTTTGGTCAGAAGTTCTTTTCAGACTAATGACCAACCAGGCACTTTTAAATGCGCTCGTGCACGATGCAAAACGTGTCCTTTCATTCACAACACTGATAAAATATGGGGACCTAAACGATCCATTAAGATCACCGATCACTTCACGTCAAATCACTTGAAGTTGAAGGGCTAAACAGCTCAACTATCTTTGGCTTATTTAAGAAATATAGAACACATTTTTCCGGGCTCTACAACTTGGTAAAGCCACGCGGGATGCTGGGAGAAGGGAGGAAAACCCAAGAAACAACCACAGTGACAGTTTCGCGTGAGTAAAAGAACAAGTGAATCGTTCACAGAAAAGGAAAAGGTAGTAGAAAAAAAGAAAAGTCCAGACTTTTCGAGGACAAAGCTTATTCAACTACGTGTATCCTGTCCATTACCATTCTATTTTTAGCTTTATTAAGAACGTCAGACGCTTTTAAAATACCATGGTTCGTGTGTGTGTCTGTGCGTGTTTTTTTCTTCTTTTTGTCAATCATGTGAGACATCTTGCTTCTGACAACCTGAAAGCGCGCCAACTACTCATCGCACTTGCGCATAGATTTGACCACAGTGTAGTCTACTATCTCTTTCTTTCTCTCTTTTTATTTACACAACGGTTTTAACATCGTTAATCGAAGCTTAATGGAGGACACCCGTCGTAAATTAAAGTAATTATGTGGTCTAGCCAGATTTGTCCTGTAACTGACGCTTGTATTTCCAAAAAACAACATCTTTCCTTAATATATAACATGTAGGTGAAAGCTTGTGAATCTAGAATCCTTCTTTTTATTATAAGGATTATTCAGCGATTTACGGAAGCTTCCTTGAATAAACGCTCAATACTGTCAACTGAAAAGTGACTCTGTTTCTTGTGGTTACTGCCAGTAGAATTTTCTTATCCCGATCGAAAGAAACAAATCCCTTCTTGACCTTCGGATGAAATACAAGTAAAGGTCAGTAAAAAAATGATCCCTGCGGATGAGCCTCAATTGAAGAAATTGCAGAAAAGAATAAGAGCTGGTATCTGGAAAGTAAGGATTCGAATCTCGTTAAAGCCTAGATTCTCTTTGCTTTTTTTCTGCAATTTCGTTAATTTTAGCTCACCTAGGAAATTCATTTCTTAAATTGATGATTTTTCGTATTATAAAACAGGGATTAAATTATCCCGTAAACAAAGAAAAAATATAAAAGGCACTCATGCCTTGTATTGCTTTTTGCTACGTTGGTTTTTTTTTTAAGTAAATTTTGGGAATTAGCTATTGTACCATTTTTTAAAAACTCACTTATAGGAATCAGACGATAAAATTATAGCGTAAGTTATGACAGAAATACTTCGCTAAGTTGTTGTTCGTAGATCTTATCGCATGTGCATGGGACTACCGTAGCGCTGGACACATTCGAAATACATGTTTTGCAACTTGGGTAATAAGTGTAATATCACTCGTGGAAATTCGATGAAAAAGACCGTTTCATGAAAATAATTGATGCGGTAAATTGGCCACCGTGACGATTACAAAAGCTGACGTTTCGAGCGTTAGCCCTTCGCTCCCACGAAGGGCTAACGCTCGAAAGGTCAGCTTTTGTAATCGTTACGGTGGCCAATTTACCACTTCAACTTTGTTGATATATCCAAATTATTTCGTTGCTCCCACCGACGCAGCCCCAAACAATTTCTTTCGAAACTATAAGCCTTTATTCATTTGTATTTTGATTGCTGCGACTACTAACTTTTGTCTTAGCATTTTTCAAGACATTCGCTCCAACGAAGGGCTAACGCTCGAAACGTCAGCTTTTGTAATCGTTACGGTGGCCAATTTACCACTTCAAATTTGTTGATATATCCAAATTATTTGGTTACTCCCACTGAAGCAGCTCCAAACAGTTTCTTTCGGAACTATAAGCCTTTATTCATTTGCGTTTCATGAAAATATGATTACAAACGTTTTTAAAGGAGTTCATTATTCCATTGTCAAATAAGAGCTTGCGTTGCTCGTACCTATATATATACGCGCCTAAGAGAGACGATGATTGCAAAGGAACTCTGCATCTAGTATTTCTCCCTCGAGTCTATCCCAGACCAAGTCTTGAGCGATGAAGTGGGCACATTGTCCATGTATCAACATCGTTGGGTCGTTGGAAAACAGCTGCTGTACTCAATATCAAGTCATACTCGGTGAACACACCAGTGAATGAAAAATAAGCTATATGCCCTGCTATTTCCTTGTCATTCGATAGCAAAGGTAATATTCGCCTACCCTTTTTTCTGTCTTTTGGATTGTAGCCAAAAACATCCACAACAATGAACAGCAATTTTCCATTCTTCAAACTTTTTAAACTCGTTTGTTTATTTGTTACGCACTAAGTTTTATCAGATGAAATTAACTGTGACGTCACGTTTTATTGCTAATTGCCTAAAAGTAGTAACAAGTCCAGGAAAATTAATTTTTATCTGAATTTTTATCTAAACACAAAACCCCTCCTTCGCACTTTTTGGATTTCATGTAAAAAAATTCCCTACAACTTTTAATTTCGATAAGAAATTTCAAACCACTTGCATATTCAGAATATAAATCTACAACTGCGTGACAAATAAGTCACGCAGTGACAACCATGTCTATTCATTTCTGCAAAATGACTGCTTTCGGAGAAAACAAAAACAACTTTTATCGTATTGCAAGTACTTTGAAGACGTTATTTATATCCTTAAAGATTCTATTATTACCACTGAATCTCACAAATTGCAAATGATATGCAAAGTCTGTTTTTCATTTATGTCGCCGACTTCGCCGAACAGCGAAATTTCTATGAATTTAAAGCCCTCGTCTGCATAGCAGCACAAAAACTCCAGAAAGACAACTCTACAAACGGTAAGTTTAGCGTTGCCACTCCTCACATTAATTTAAATATTAAACGTTTCTTTCACTTAGCACATACAAAAATAATATTTTGAAGTTACCCTACTTTTCACTAGGCACTTACGTAAATAGATAGAAAAATCCTTATTTTATTTCAAATTTAATAGTGATTCTACTTTTATGTAAGAACATAGGGGAGACACTGTTATAAAAATCTGTGGAGTAAATAAGTTTTTCATTGCTTTTACAAGTACAAACGAGACCTCCAAAGTTCGACCTTCGAATGACGCTAATTACGGTGTGAATTGAGTTTTATCGATTTTCTCGAAAACAAAAGAATTTTTCAATAAACTACATATGTCTGGGTTTTCTTTTTTACCTATAGGCCTACCTAATACTAGAATATGAGCCAACTCGATTTTTTGACTGTTGCCGGTGATTTGTGAGTTTGTCTGATTTTTAGGGACATCTTCTGTGACGTGCAGAGTTCTCAGTTTTCGTTCGTATTTTAAGAATGCAAACGCTTTTTTTAACTTATTTGTACGTCTTCCTTTGTTTAAGTTAATTACTCAGATGTGTTAACTCGTGTCCACGAAATAATTTATAACCTAGTAATGAAACGAAATCATTAGAAAACTGAGTGAAATAGAAGTAGAAACCCGTGTATAAGTCTGATGTGTGTAATTAAATAGTTGATCTTAACTGCTTACTTTATTATGGTAGTAATCTCTGCGCGTGCTTTGTGAGAATGAAAAACGTGTTATTTCTTATCATCATTCTTCTCTACAGGGTCTGTGTGATTCCTTTTATCGTTACCGAGTCATTAAATTTCTTCTTTCTTATGGCTGATGGCAAATTTAAGAAAGTAAATACATTTCTTGTTTTCTCAAAGTAACACTCGAAACACTCATACTACTACGAAAAGTTGCGATATTTACAGATAAATTGTAAACCGTTTCACGAGTAAAAAATAATTCTTATATATATCCTCAAGGAACAAACAGGAACAAGATATTTAGTATTGATAATGTTTTTTTCTTTTAACTATTGTAACTGCAACTATGGTAACAAGACGTAGACGACAAATGCTGACAACAGCCTCCTTTTGAGAACTTTTGAATTTCTGAAAAAAAAAATTAAAACTGAAGAAATATAATTGAAAAAATCTTACCAAATTATTGAGACGAAGCAGTAGTATAGCGGCGAGAAATCACAGTTTGAGCACATTTTCATTAACGATGGCTTCACCCCATGTATCGTGATAGTACGTACTTACAGAAACCAGAACAGATAGGGACAACTGTTGAGGAATGGCCTCAACACACACTGAAATGATATTGAATCAGTTGTTATCCATAATAGGATGCCTTTTTATTTTAACGAGAGAAAATAATTCATTAGTTTTCTCGGTGTTTAAATTTATAAAAAATGGCCGAATCGTCTTCAGGTTTTTTTTTAAAAAAAGCTTATGAACGATTGCAAATAAATGAATTCTGACACAAAGCTTTTTCTAAAAGGTTTTTTTTTTACTTATTTTTGTTTAAGTGACGAACTTTGGCATCTCGATACGTGCCTGCTAACTCAACCAAGGTCTTTTGTTCTCACACGAAATAAGCAACAGCGTCCACTTTACCAAAAAGTTCTGGGCAGCGATGACCCTTGCCTTTTTTGGTTTCCTGCACGTAGGTGAACTCACTTGCAATTGAACTTTTGATCCAAAACACCATCTCACAAACAGAGACATAACTTTTATGCCAAGAAATTCACCCCAGTATATGCAAGTGCGATTAAAAGTGTCCAAAACAGACCCTTTTAGACAAGGACAAACCATTGTCATCGGAAAGACGAAATCCCCTTTGTGCCCCATCTCCGCAATGGTGGCATACCTGAATTTCAGGCTCCTGTCTTCAGACTCAGGGCCCCTTTTCACTTACGTATCTGGTAGTTTCTTAGCCCGGGAGAAGCTAACAAGGGAAACCAGGCTCCTAATCTGCAAGGGGGCTCTGGACTCTAGCGAATTTGCTGGGTACAGTTTCTGGGAGGGTGCAGCTACGACAGCTGCCTCAGCAAACTTACCTCCATGGCTCATTAATTTTAAGGTTCTGGGTCTTTGGTCATCTGACTGGTTTGAGAGGTATATCAAAACTCCACCCTCTGTTCTGGCACAGGTCCCCCAAAAGCTCGTTAGCAAATCATAAGCTTGTCAGCCTGTTATACAAAGTGATATACATGCCTTTATTTTGCGAGCTTTGGACCCTCACATGTCACCGGTAGCTCTGACAAATGTACTTTCTCGTCGCACCCATCTCGTAAATATATTAAGACACCATGTAGTTTTCCTCATTCACCCAAGATGAAGGGCATTACATCCTTTTTAAAGGAGATGCGAACTATTATTCCCTGTGGCTCGCCAATGGGGGAATGCTTTGCATTCTGTGGGGATGAAGTGCTCCTCTCATCACACTCTTGCCCCCATAGACTCGAGTTTCGGAGGCCAACTCCCTCCTTTTACCCCCTGGAGCTAGGTTAGTGGAGACCCACTCCCTCCCGTCAGAGAGGAGGCCCGACTCCCTCCTCTCTACCCAAGAATGTTTAAGTGGCCCTGAGAGAGGGCCAACTCCCTTCTCTTCAGCCACTGTGTACATCCCCTTGGGCTGTAGGTTTTCTTTTGTTGACACTCTAGGGGTTCATGCGGCTAAAATATTAACTGAGCACTTGGTCACCCGCTTCCCCATTTTCAGCCACTCAAAGTTGTTGTTGTCCTCATTCCAAAAGTAAAACAAAGGACGGTTCATTAAATTCCTATAGAGCGCGGAAAGCTTGTAAAATGTTTCATCCATGTGCAAAAGTTGTTGGATTATCTCATTCTACCGACAAAAAGTAGTATGATTGTTGTTATTGAACTCGTTATGACGAGGTCCTGGAAACTAGCGTTAACAATTGTGATAGATTAGAAATGAGATAATTTGCGAACCACTTCCGTGCGTTAATCCAACTTTAAGACACGAAAACGAAGCGGTTTTTTAAAACATTTAACGATAAAAAATTGAGATAAAACATTTCGTGAAAGCATGTTAAACAACGTCGTCAACAAATATTTAATATGCTTTTACGAAATGTTTTATCGCAATTTTTTTATCGTTAAGTAAGACAGTCAGGAATTTAAGAGAGTAATTTAATATTAAAGGACCTTTAAATGTTTAATTAAATGTTTTATGGCAGATATGCTTTTACCTAAGTATATCTCAATAACCTGCGGATGACGCAGAAAACATCTTCTTTCACTATACTTCTGTGAATTTGAATTGAATTTTGCTTAATCTGCTTGTCCTCTTAATCAAATTGAATTTTCGTTGTAGTTCTGTAGCCCTCGAGTTTCGAGTAAACCGTTTGCATTGCGTATACTTAACGCCAACCATGGAATATAGTCGTTATGCCCTTCGCGTATGGTGGAGCCTCACAAAATTTGATAAACAGACTCAATCACAAAATCATCCTTATATGGTCGCAGACTTAATCAAGGCTGGAGGAAGTTTTAAGATTAATATACACAACTAAGGATTGGGATTCTTTTTTAATTAGGTAACTAATCGTTAGAATCGAAAATAAGCATAACATAATAACCTGTTATGATGGAATATGACAAACAACCAAGCAGACAAAACAAATAACCGGTTGTCACCTGCTTAATACAAATAGTATTGCGGAAGTTACCTGCACTATCATTGGGGTTTTTTGCATAAGTAATAACATGACTTTAAATGCAATTTGGTGTAAATAACAACAAAGACAACAAAATCGCAAAAGCAATAAGAAACCTTTGAAAAGTTTACAAGTGCTTACTAACACCAAATTCCACGAGAAATCATATAATTACATGATAATGATTTTTTAAAAATGAATGCATCAGAGAAAGTCAACAGACAAACTCTCACTTTAAAACTTTTCACTCATTTTACATATAAAAAAAAAAAATGCGCTCGTTTCCAGCCAATCAAAATCGTGTTATTTTTCTATGTAATTTTAGGGGATAGTTTATGCAATCTTAGGCTTGACGTTTCTTGAGGCTTATTACGTTCCCTCGTCAAAGATAGTCTTTTCTTATGAGTTTTTCATTAGCGATTCTTTTTTTATACACATGGTGGAGTTTCGTTGATCAATCACTGGATAGTTGGAGAACTCGAAAAATATATCACAAAAGAGGTGTGACGGGTACTTTAGACCGACTCTGATGTTTCATAATTATAATTTGTCAGCTTTGGCAGTTGCAAAATACAATAATTGCACGACTCAGGATGGTGATGGCAACTTCCTTTTTTTTTCGGAAAAAAAGATGTCTTATCAATGCGTTTGACCGGCGAAATGTTTAGAGTGAGCGAGGAATTCCTTTTCTAAAGTTCATTACTGTTTTGGCTCGATACCAGCTGTTTTACTCGTAGCCATAGCTACAGTGTTGTTATAAAAGAGAGCACCCTTAACTCAAAAACGGTGAGGGAACAAAGAACTTTGGATCTTGAGCGGTAAGAGTTGATCATATCTAATACACCAACGGGTGATTTGAGTAATATTCTCCGTGGAAAATTCATCTCGGAGTCAGCAATTAGGTTTTTAAAGACTTTTCCCATTTTTCTAAAGTTTAATAAGATCTATTTGCGAGCATTTTGAAAAGCCAAAGCCAAGGCCTTCTCTTACAATTACTGGTTGAAAAACCAAGGTATGTTAGTTAAAATGTTCTTTCAATTTTTAAGTTTCATTATGGCACCTTCACCTAACTTCAGCCCTTGGGCTGTAGATTTTCTTTTGTTGACACTCTAGGGATCCATGCAGCCATTATATTAACTGAGCACTTGGTCACCCGCTTCCCCATTTTCAGCCACTCAAAGTTGTTGTTGTCCTCATTCCAAAGGTAAAACAAAGGACGGTTCATTAAACTCCTATAGAGCGCGGAAAGCTTGTAAATTTTTTTATCCATGTGCAAAAGTTGTTGGGTTATCTCATTCTACCGACAAAAAGTAGTATGATTGTTGTTATTCAACTCGCTATGACGAGGTCCTGGAAACTAGTGTCAAGAATTTTGATAGATTAGAAATGAGATAATTTGCGAACCCCTTCCGTGCGTTAATCCAACTTTAAGACACGAAAAAGAAGCGATTTTTTTAAACATGTAACGATAAAAAATTGAGATCAAATATTTCGTAAAAGCATGTTAAACAACGTCGTCAACAAATATTTAATATGCTTTTACGAAATGTGTTATCGCAATTTTTTATCGTTAAGTAAGACAGTCAGGAATTTAAGAGAGTAATGTAAAATTAAAGGAACTTTAGATGTTTAATTAAATGTTTTATGGCAGATATGCTTTTACCTAAGTATGTCTCAATAACCTGTGGATGACGCAGAAAACATCTTCTTTCACTATACTTCTGTCAATTTGAATTGAATTTTGTTTAATCTGCTTGTCCTCTTAATCAAATTGAATTTTCGTTGTAGTTCTGTAGCCCTCGAGTTTCGAGTAAACCGTTTGCATTGCGTATACTTAACGCCAACCATGGAATATAGTCGTTATGCCCTTTGCGTATGGTGGAGCCTCACAAAATCTGATAAACAGACTCAATCACAAAATCATCATTACATGGTCGCAGACTTAATCAAGGCTAGAGGAAGTTTTAAGATTAATATACACAACTAAGGATTGGGATTCTTTTTTAATTAGGTAACTAATCGTTAGAATCGAAAATAAGCATAACATAATAACCTGTTATGATGGAATATGACAAACAACCAAGCAGACAAAACAAATAACCGGTTGTCACCTACTTAATACAAATAGTATTGCGGAAGTTACCTGCACTATCATTGGGGTTTTTTGTATAGGTAATAACATGACTTTGAATGCAATTTGGTGAAAATAACAACAAAGACAACAAAATCGCAAAAGAAATAAGAAACCTTTGAAAAGTTTACAAGTGCTTACTAACACCAAATTCCACGAGAAATCATATAATTACATGATAATGATTTTTTAAAAATGAATGCATCAGAGAAAGTCAACAGACAAACTCTCATTTTAAAACTTTTCACTCATTTTACATAAAAAAAAAAATGCGCTCGTTTCCAGCCAATTAAGAGCATGTTATTTTTCTATGTAATTTTAGGGGATAGTTTATGCAATCTTAGGCTTGACGTTTCTTGAGGCTTATTACGTTCCCTCGTCAAAGATAGTCTTTTCTTATGAGTTTTTCATTAGCGATTCTTTTTTATACACATGGTGGAGTTTCGTTGATCAATCACTGGATAGTTGGAGAACTCGAAAAATATATCACAAAAGAGGTTTGACAGGTACTTTAGACCGACTCTGATGTTTCATAATTATAATTTGTCAGCTTTGGCAGTTGCAAAATACAATAATTGCACGACTCAGGATGGTGATGGCAACTTCCTTTTTTTTTCGGAAAAAAAGATGTCTTATCAATGCGTTTGACCGGCGAAATGTTTAGAGTGAGCGAGGAATTCCTTTTCTAAAGATTATTACTGTTTTGGCTCGAAACCAGCTGTTTTACTCGTAGCCATAGCTACAGTGCTGTTATAAAATAGAGCACCCTTAACTCAAGAACGGCGAGGGAACAAAGAACTTTGCGTCTTGAGCGGTAACAGTTGATCATATCTAATACACCAACGGGTGATTTGAGTAATATTCTCCGTGAAAAATTCATCTCGGAGTCAGCAATTAGGTTTTTAAAGACTTTTCCCATTATTCTAAAGTTTAATAAGATCTATTTGCGAGGATTTTGAAAAGCCAAAGCCAAGGCCTTCTCTTTCAATTACTGGTTGAAAAACTAAGGTAAAATGTTCTTTCAATTTTTAAGTTTCATTATGGCACCTTCACCTAACTTCTTTGCACCAAGCGGCACACAGGGCTCCACATTGTGCCAACAGCAAACAAGCATTCCTGTTGTGAATATGTCACATCTTTTATCAGCAGGACTGCTAAGATGATTCATCTTTGGCCAGTTTCTGCGTGCCATTGTCACAAGAAAAAGCGGCGGAATCTCTCGGTTTGCTGGTAAAGACAACAACAGCAGCAGAAAAAAAAGGTTATTCTGCGAAATAACCAAGAAGGCTATTTTAGCATGTTGAATTGACGAACGAGCAGCGGGAGCTTTTGGACAGCAATATTGCAACTAATGAATATTTCGAAGCTTTGAAATCTTTTTAGAAAAACAAAGCACCGGGAAATGATGGTTTGACTGTAGAATTATACCTCGGCATTTGGAATCTCATATGGAGCTCCCTTGTCAATGCCTTAAATTTTGCTCATGAACAGGGACAACTATCGAATTCACAGAAACAGGCTATGAGTACTTTGATAGAAAAGAAAGACAAAGACAGACTTTTTATAAAGAATTGGAGACCAATCTCTTTAAATAATGTCGATGTTAAAATTGCATCCAAAGTAATTGCAGGAAGGCTAGAACAAATTCTACCTTCTTTTATCCACCCTAACCAGAATGGCTTTATTAAAGGGAGATCAATTATGGACGGAGTTCGAACAGTTGAAGATGTACTTGAATTTGTCCAATTTACAGGTTGTTCTGGTATCCTTCTGGCTGTGGATTTCGAGAAAACATTCGACTCTATAAATCATACCTTCCTCCTCAAAGTCTTGAAGAAATATAATTTTGGAACATACTTTCTACAGTGGATCAAGACGTTTTATACTTATGTGTCCACCTGTGTTCTAAGCGATGGTTTCGCTACTGATCTGTTCCCAGTCAGATGCAAAGTTAGGCAAGGTGACCCTTTGTCACCTTTATTATTCATCCTTGCTCTTGAAATGCTCACTTGTCGAATTCGTGAAGACAATCAAATCAAATTAAAGGTATGTTGGCTAAGGAGGAAGAAATCAAACTAACCCTTTTTGCCCATGACATGACTTGTTTCCTTAGAGATACTAAGTCATATCACCGTTTAGTTTCGACTCTGGAGTCGTTTTCGAGATTCTCCAACCTCCAAGTTAATAAAGATAACACTGAAATTTTTGCAATTGGTAGCCATCGTCTTGATCAAAACAATTATGCTCATAAAGTACGAACTTCAATTAAAATTCTAGGAATTTTTTTGACTATAACGTCTCATCCAGGATGAAAGCAAACTTTGAAGCAATTTTAAAGTCTATCAAAAATACAATAAATATGTGGAAATGGAAAGGGCTTACAATTCTGGGAAGGATACAGGTTGTTAAATCGTTTATTATCCCTAAAGTCTTGAATAAAGCGTCGTTGATTACAGTCGCAGATGATTTAATCAAAGTGGTCAAAAGTCTGATGCACCATTTTATTTGGAAAGTCAATGATAAAATTAAACGCGCCGCTCTTATCAATGATATTGAGGATGGAGGGCTTAAGATGTTGGATATTCAGTCGATGATCCTCGCATAAAGGGTGATGGTGTTAAAAAAGATTTACATATAAGGATAATAACAGCTCTTGGAAAATAACATTAAATTACTTTCTTTCTCAGGTAGGGGGATAATTTATTCTTAAGTGTAATTTTGATACAAGACAGTTACCTATCTACCTTCCGACCTTTTATAAGACTTGCCTGGACGCTTGGTCCAGGTTGAGGCCACCTTCGATTCTTTCGTACGAAGATGCAGTTCACCAGGTTATATGAAACAATAAAAAATATTACAGTCCAAAAGATCTTACTTTTTGAAAAACACTTGTCTTCTAAAAGAATTGTTACGATCGGTGATCTCATTTCTGACAATGGGATCTTCTTATAGGGTGTTAAGGTGTTACATGCAAATTAATCTCCGCTACAATATTTTAAATTAATGAGCTTCGTGGACGCCAATCCTCGTGACTGGAGACGTATCATTAGACAAAGCACTCAACATCCCCCCTCTCATAAAGATGACATAATCTATTTGAATTTGGAAAATTCTGAGGTATAACTCGATTAAAAGCAAAAAGCAAATCCCTCCAACTGCGCAAAAGAAGTTCAGGGAAAAATTTCCACAATTTCCTTTCGACTGGAAGAAAATATACTCTTTGCTTTTTACCGTCACAATTAAAACTAAAATTAGAGAATTCCAACATAAAGTATTAAATAACATAGTATTTACGAACGAAAGATTGTTTAGGTGGGGATTGGCGGATTCGCCCTCATGTACTTTTTGTAAACAAGAGGTTGAATCCTTCGAACATCTCTTTTTCTACTGCAATGTTACCAGGGTTTTCTGGGAAGCTTTCTGTTCTTGGCTTGGTGAATGTCAAGTTAGTTTTCAAACCTATACAATTATGAATATAATTTTATGAGCTTTCAGTGTGGAAGAGGACTTTACTATTCTAAATCACCTAATACTGACAGCTAAATTTTATATATACAAGTGTAAATAGAGTTCTAAAAACTCTTCTATACGAGTTTATAAGACCAACATCGGGGAGATATACCAGGTAGAAATGAAGATTGCAACAAAGCGGAAAAAGTTAGCTAAACATTTTCAGAAATGGAATAAGCCTTTGCCACATATTGTTTTGTGGGATGGGTGTCGTCCAAACAGTGTAGAGTAGCATACGAAGTCAATTTTATTGTAAAGCACACAATTTCGCAATATAAATCTCTCAGCGGTGGAAATGAGCCTGATTCATGGACTTGTCCAAAATGTAGTTTAACAGAATTACCATTCTATCGACAGAGAAATATATTAGATGAATCCCAGTCGGATGCCGGTGATCTTAAAACATGCGATGAGAGCATACATCTATCTGCGCTTACTGCTAACCCTTCCCACTTGTCGCCTATGCATTTGAACACACAGTGCATGACATCAACATTCCACGAGCTGCAGTTGCTAATGAACGGCTATCCTTTGATGTCGTCACATTGTCTGAAACCTGGCTTAATGTCAATCCACTCTTACTGCAACACTTCTCTATACAGTGTTTTATCGCAACCTATAGAAATAGACAAAAAAGGAAAGGCGGCGGTATTGGAGCTTATATACGTGATATTCTCAAGTTCAAGCGCCAAAAGGACACCGAAAGGCTGCAATCGGACTTTGAGCACTTATGGCTAGAATTCGAAGGTCGGAATAAGAACAGCAAGTTACTTGTAGGGACGATCTATAGGTCTAATCCGATAATGGACACCCAGTGACTGGCTCTGCTGTTTTGAGGATCTTTTGTCTCAAATTGTCTCTACTTGGGACGGATTATTAATTGTAACTGGCGACATCAACATCAACTTGCTTGACAAAGAAGATAACATCACCCGCCAATACATGGATATACTCAAAGGGTTCAATCTGACTAACTATATCACTAAACCCAGTAGAACTACAAGGACTTCAAAGTCTTTGATTGACCACCTGATTTCAAATTCGCCTTCCAAAGTATCATACACAGACGTTCTGCCATGGCCCACTATCAGTGATCATGATGTGCCTTATGCTACCATCAACATGCGTATTACAAGATTTCTCCCACACTACAAGTTTATTCGAAACGAAAAGAATCTTAACTTGCAATCGTATAAAGAGGAATTTTCAGCCCTGCCTCTAAATATTGTTTATGGCCTTGGATGTCCAGATGATATGGTTACAACGCTTAACTCTCTTGTTACAGAATGCATTGAAAGACATGCTCCTCTAAGAAGAGTGAAAGTTACACGTCCACCCGCTCCTTGGATAGCTGATCCCGAAATCTGTGAGCTGCAGATCCAACGCAATAAGCTACGCAAAAGAACACATGAATCAAATGACAACAATATATGGGAGGCATTTCGTGCTACTCGGAACACTCTGAAAACTAAGATAAGGCATGCTAAGAAATCGTTCTTTGATAACGCGTTCTCTTCAAAACGACCAAAAGAAATCTGGCGTACAATTCACAGAGTGCTGAATCCCAGTACTATGCCACTCATGGCCGATCCTGATCAGCTCAACTCATTCTTCGCCACTACAGGAGAGAGAACCTTAGGGAAATCTTCAGGGGACTCTGTCGATGACCTATTATATCTGGTAAATTCACTGGGGGATACATATGATGCACGATCCTCGTAGTAGATAGCGCTATTTAAGCAATAATCAACTTAACGGCCTGCTCCCAGTTGGCTTGTTAGCTCAATTGGTAGAGCGCTGCACTAGTATCGCAGAGGTCAGTGGTTCGAATCCCGTACAGGCCTGATTTTTTCAGGTCTGATTTTCGCTATTGCTTAAATAGTGCTATTTACTGCGAGGATCGTGCATCATATGTATCTAATACCGTAGTTCAAAATATATGAACTTCATATATTTCATTGTATCTCACTGGGGGATGTTGGCGACTCCGTCCCTTTCAAGCTACGCGAGGTAACCCATGTAGAGGTCTTACGTGAAATCATATTACTAAGAACGGACAGTTCAACAGGTCCAGATAATATACCAGTGAAGTTTTTGAAACCAGTTGCGGAGCTGTTTGCAGTTCCCCTCACACATATAATTAACTGCAGTATCAGAAATAATTATTTCCCTATTGACTGGGAGGTGGCGCGAATCTCACCAATACCAAAGATAGATCAACCAATGGCTAAACATGACTATCGATCTGTGTCCATCCTCCCAGCCCTGTCCAAAATCTTTGAAAGGCTGGTAGCCCATCAGACAATTGGATTTATTGAAGAAAGAGCACTTTTTGGTGAAAACATCTCAGGATTTAGAAAGAATCACTCTACGGCCACGACATTACTGGGGATTAGAGACGATATTACACGTGCAATGCGTCGCAGCGAAGTAACTCTCATGATTCTTGCAGACTACTCGAAAGCTTTTGACGCTGTGAACTTCAAGTCAGTTATTTATAAAATGCACTTAATGGGTTTTTCAAAGGATTTTCTGACCTGGATGACCTCCTATCTTACGGGTAGACAACATTATGTAATGATAGATGACAAGTGTTCTCTGCGGTTGGAAACGTGCTTCGGAGTCCCTCAAGGATCGATCTTAAGACCGTTAATTGTCAATATCTATGTAGCAGACCTCCAGAAAAAGTTGAGTTGCAAATGCTTTCAATATGCGGATGATACCACGTTGCTTCACCACTCGAAGCTGCATGAAATAGAGGCGTGCATAAAGGATGCTAATCAGACAATAAGAAGCCTGAGCAGTTACTCTGAATCGTCCAGTTTGGCGCTGAATTCAGAAAAAACCAAATGGATGCATCTCTCCACAAGACAATTGGCGCGCGCACACTCTTTGAATGATTTTTCTGCAGATGTATACTGCAGTGACACTAAACTTGAGAATGTCTCAAGCACCAAGCTTTTGGGAGTTTATCTGGATCTGGAGCTAACATGGCAAGAACACATAACGAAGCTGTTGTCATCGTGTTACGGTGCCTTAGCAGTACTACGGAAACTAAAAAACTTCGCACCATGCCACATAAGAAAATGACTCGTGGAAAGTCTTATACTCTCTAAACTGGATTATTGTAACGTTGTGTTTAGTCCTCTCCCAGAGTACCAGACCAAACACCTTTAAAGAGTACAGAACACGTGTGCGGGTTTTGAGTTAACTAAATTTGCTGGACTCCAGGATGTTAGAGAGCTAGGTTGGCTCAAAATCAAAGAGCGTTTTGAATTTAATATAGCTAAGCTAGCGCACAAGTCATTATACAATGAGGACTTTCCACTAAAACTCAAGCAACACGTCGTAAATAGATATAGTCTTAGGTCATTAACTGCAACAAAATTAGAACTTGCCAACAAAATTGAGAAGAGCACTCTACAAGATCAAGCTGCAGAAGCTTTTAACAAGATTCCTGCGGAGCTAAGGAATTGCAGTGACCATGCACTTTTTTGTATAAATCTTAAGAGACACATACTGACATGCAATCGATAATCTAGTATAGTTTTTATTATTCACTATTTTATCAATTTTGATCGATGGTAAGTCATCTGCTGTAATCAAGTTTATTGTAAGCTATACTTTGTTTTATTTTATATCTCAGCAGGTATTTACAGGAATGTAGATTACTTTATCTCAATTGAAAGTGTGTAAAATGGGGTTTTCAGAAAAAAAATTATCGTAAGATTTCATCCCAGAAGATTTCAGTACAAAATTCTGAAAAAGCATAATTTCTGCATCGCTTTCAAAGAAAAAGGAAATTTTCTCCACTGGGTTGTAATATCTTCCTAACAAATGTAAAAAGAAAATATTGCTTATTTCATCAGCAAAATGACCTGAAAATCTGAAAGAAAAAGACAAAAACTGACAGTAGTAATGAATTTTCAAAGAGAGCCTCATCCACCCACAAATTTACGAAAATGAATATACATGAATCTATATTTAGAACATATAATCAACGGGCAGAGTGGAATAAAAATAACACACTAGTAGCCTCAGGCACATCCACAGAACTGTCTAAATCCATCTCCTCTTTTCTGTTTCAAATTCTCCTCGATCTTGTTGAACTTGTTCCTTCCTACAAGGAACACAATAAATATTAACGTTTTCGCAATTGGGATCCAATATTTTGCCAAATAAAACAGGAAAGAGGCAATAATGAACGTTGCGTAGTCAGGGACGCGATCGCATTTCTATGGCAACGCGACATATGAAATCAGTACCATCTCGATCCTCACCCGAGTATTTTAGCGTCGCTTAACCTAAAATCGCTCATAAAGCCGCTTTTCACTCTCATATGTGAATCTATGGATACATTTTATGAAACTGGCCAGAAATCAGACCTATGAAGGCAACCAGAGGAGTATTTTATCGCATTTGAAGACCAGATTTTCAATTAGCATCACCACGCGGTCGAAAGTTTATAAATCACTTACCCGAATATTTTAGCGTCGCTTGACCTAAAATCGCTCATAAAACCGCCAAGAAATCAGACGTACGAAGGCAACCAGAAGAGTATTTTCTCGCATTTGAAGACCAGATTTTCAATCAGCATAACCACGATGTCGAAAGTATATATATTGCTTACCTTAAAATTCCGTTCTAGTAATCCAGTTCTCGGTCAATTTCACTTTCTTCGTCAAGAGACATTCCCAAATAATCTTCAGCTCCAGTAAATATTATTTCTAAAGCTTCTTCAACAGAGTAATTCGGCGATCTCGGTCTCTTCGCTGCAGGCGCCATCGCTCGATCGATCACAACTTACACTTGGTTTGGAAAAAATTCGTCATGTGCGCTGAATTAAGCATCTTCCCTACAATTCCGCCAGTTTACTTCCTGTGTGCCAAATTTGGCGTCAAACTGAAGTTACGCAATTTTTCGATAATTTTATACTCTTATGGGGTCAGAAATGACCCCATAGGAATAGCGGTGGATAGAAAAATATTACGACATTTATAACATTTACCAGGACTCCATCCACGGGCGATGATAAATTGATCTCTATAATTTGAAAGGTTATGGAGTCGCATTACAAGACTAACCAGGACCCCAATAACTGGTGATGACAAGTTGATCTCCAACTGTTTGACAAGTTTTCACACATTCTCAACAGACCCGGGGAAATTACGCTGCGGGAGATGATACTTATAGTAAAAGCCATATGCGTCCTCTCATAAGGACAGTCAGTTGTCCAAATTTGAGAATAGTAACACACAATAACAGAAGATCGCTGATGAGTACTAGCGAGGACAAAAAATCTAAGTAGTGTTGTGAAAAACTAATGGTCTCTGAGTTCAGAACATTCTTTCTGGGAATCATTCTCGAGCCTACACTGTCTTAGCTTGGAATAAAAGAGAAATACAGTAGCTATAGGCCTCAATTGAATCGTTCATTTTATCAACATGCTATTAAAGGACAGATTCATTCAAACGTTTCCATGATTCTTTACAAGGTTAAAAAGGTCACTGCAACACATTTAGCAAAAAATGCGAGTCTTGATTGTCGGAAATTAGAACAAGTCAACTTGACTTCAAAAGCATATGTATGTAAGTATTTGATTTTTATAATAGCATAACGCAATTGAATGCTTTCCTTGATGTAGCCTCGCCGGCGCATTATAGTGAATTGCCAAAGCGACTGGCCAGCAGGTGATAGGCAAAATCGTCTTCTCTCGACTTGCAAAAAGGACCTCGAGAGGAAAGCTAAATGAGTTTTCTTACAAATTTCGAGTAAAGGCTTTTTGTTCTGAAATTTATATAGATCTTAGCATAAGAAAACAAAACAAGAATATAAAGACTGTTAAGCAAAGTTTCAATGGCCGAAGCACCGACGACAAAATTTTGATAGCACCCGTGCACTATTTGCATTCGTGTTCCAACTTTGCACTCGTGTTGCATAAAAAAATGCCCTAGTTTTCAATAAATCAATCCTGCATTGCTTTGCCATGTTCCGTTATCTTGATTAAAACAACTATAAGAGTATTGTTGTACATTGAGAGAAGTTTTGTGGAAAGCTAATGCAATGTAAGGCTTCAGGTTCTTTGAAGCTAGAAATATTCCCTCGTCAAAGATATTCTTTTCTTATTAATTTTTCCCCTGGCGATCCTTTATTAACACATTGTGGAGTTCCTTAGTTAAACATTACATTATTGGAGAACTCGAGGGATAACTCTTTACACGACGTTTAAGAAAAAGTATCTGTATGAATCAAGCATCTTGGGAAATGAAAACTTTCAATCCCCCTCCAAGTTTTGCATGCAGTTACTAACTGCATGCAAATTTTGAAGGGGTTGAAAATTTAACTTTCCAAGATGCTTGATTCTTACAAAGACGTGTTCTTGAAAACTAAATTAGACCGATTATGATGTTTCATAATAATAACTTGTCAATTTTGGCAGTTTCAAATCGCACAATTCAGGGTCGCAACAACTGCTTAATTTTTGTAGAAATAAATATTTTATCTTTGCCAGTGTTCGGCGAAACTTTAGAGGGAACGGAGAAAGCTGTTTTCTAAAGTTAATTATCATTTTCACTCGAAATAAACTGTTATTTCGTAACCATAGCTACTGTAAAGTTATAAAAGAAAGCACCTTTAATTCAAAAGCGGTGAGGAGACAACGAGCTGTGCATATTGAGAGGTAAGAGCTGATCATATCAAATAAACCGATGGATGACTTGAGTAAAACATTTACTAGAAAAGTTCTATTCTTCGCGAATTGAATTTTAACCGTAAGTCTTTAACTCCTCAATACTTTAATGTGTCCGTGTTGGCAAAAAGGTCTCAAAGATTCCGATTTCAATATTAAAACGAAGAGTTTAATGACATGTTTGGGTGGTCTTCAGGAGATATCCATGAATTGTTCTCAGCGGAAGTAGTATTGTTATTGCTGCCAATATATTTTAAACGTTTTTCCAGTTTCGTTTCATTACTTGCATTACTTGAGTGCCCAGGCAAAAGAGATGCAACTTTTTAAAGAGTAAGATCAAAGATACAACATGTCAAAAATAACATACAGGATGATTTATAACATAGAAGATGGAAGACATCACATTACTCAGCATTTCTAGTATTTTCGTTTCTATGATTAAAATGAAAGATTCAAATGAGGCTTTGAACTACTCTTTCTCTTTCTTATCTTAAGCTTTTGCCGATCTACGGCATAGTTACCGGGAAATATAAAGAAAACATTTCGCCATGAGCGCTATAAAAACAATAAAGGTGATAAGAATAGTTAGAATGTATAATAAGGACAATGAGTTCGCCAAATGTTGGAGGTTAACACACAATAGCATAGAAAATCGCTAATGAGTAGTAGCGAGAACAAAATTTCTAAGTAGTGTTGATAAAGAAAAACGAATATCTCTGAGTTCATAACATTCTTTCCGGAAATCATGCTCGAGCTTACACTGTCTTGGCTTCGAATAAAGAGAAACACGTAGCTAAGGCTTAAATCGAATCGTTCATTTAATCAACATGCGATTAAAGGACAGATTCATACAAACATTTCTATGATTCTTTCCTGGGTTAAAAAGTTCATTGCAACGTATGTAGCAGAATTATGAGTCTAAATTGTCGGAGGATAGGTCAACTTGACTTCATTTGAAGCATTCATATGTAAGTATTTCATTTTCATAATACTATGACGCAATTGATTGCTTTCCTTAATGCAACCTTGCCGGCGCACTAGAGTGAATATGCGAAAGCGACTGGCAAGCAGGTGATAGACAAAATAATCTGCTAATTTCTCGACTTGAAAAAGGACCTTGAGAGGGAAGCTGAATGAGTTTGCTCACAAGTTTCGAGTATAGGTTTTTTTTTTTCTGAAATTTATATAGTTTCTAGCATAAGAAAAAGAAAACAAGAATATAAAAACAGTTAAGCAAAATTTAAAAAGCCACCACAGATAGTTAAGACAGACAAAATTTTCAAAGTTCCAGCGCACTATTTGTAATTTGCAGTCGTGTTACAACTTTGCACTCTTGTTGCATGACAAGTGCGATCCTCGCAGTATATAGCACTATTTTAGCAATAGTGAAAATCAGACCTGAAAAATTTCAGGCCTGTACGGCCTGAATTAATTTGATAACCTGCTCCCAGTTGGCTTGTTAGCTCAATTGGTACAGCGCTACACTAGTATCGCAGAGGTCAGTGGTTCGAATCCCGTACAGGCCGGAATTTTTCAGGTCTGATTTTCATTATTGCTTATAATTGCTCTGTACTGCGAGGATCGTTTCTATAACCGCAGTTCAGAAATATAAATTTCATATATTCACATCAAAGTTGCTAAAACCGAAAAATCATTTTATCGAATAAAGCTCTGTGAGGGTTCTACTGATCTTCCTCGACGTTTAATTTGGCATTTCATAGAGCATTGTGCAAATTTTGCCATTACAATCTAATCTTCTGAGTAGTTTTAGAAATCTGAAAGCAAAATCTTCATGCCGGTGGGTGTAGTATGATTGTTATATGTCTTCATCTGATACGCTATTAGTTTTGTTGAGAGAAAAATGGGTTTTTATTTCTCAAAGTAAGCTTCTAAGAAGTCCTGTACTCTACTTGTATTTTCAGACTCATCACAAGCAAAGAAGTATGTATTGGATATTCCGCCATTTAAGATTCGCCCTTTTCGCTTCTGCCGTGGAGTTTGTCACAGCTAATGACCAATGCAGTACAGAAGTAAACATACAAGGAATGGCTCTTAAGCGCTCTGTCTTCAAAAGATGGTCAGTGGCAGCTCCTCACCTCTGCGATGTCAAATGTGGACAGGAGATCACGTGCCAAAGCTATAACTACAATCGAAAATACCAAATGTGTGAACTAAATAACCGCACCAGGGAGGCGAGACCAGAGAATTTTCTTTCAGCCCCTGGATGGTTTTACATCCGGCGATTAAACGGCAGAGGTAAGAAATCAAAAGTCTATGTATTTCGGTTTCTTCTCACTTGATAGCACTTAGAATATGAAGAAAATGAAATAATTGTCTTTATCATATGACCCGTCCGACCCCGCTCGCGCAATTCCATAGAAAACCATACTAAAAGTTGACGTGTACATGGCCAGACGGGTTGACGTGCTTCGGTCCGGAAAAAAAGCCGCCCTGCTGCCCTCACGTATCTTTGTTGAAAAAACTTAAAAGAAAGAGAAATGAGAAAAAAAGGTCGCGTTTTTCAAGGAACTGCGAATTTCTTGTTCTGACTTGAAAAATAAAGGAAAAATTGTAATTGCTGAGTTTTTTTTGTGCTTGTGTGGCTGTGTGCTCGTCTATCGCGTCCTATTTTAGGTTGAAATATTCAACACTAAGTCGTCATATGATAAAATGCTTATTGACTGAGTTTGGTCGGGCCGGTCATAAGGCACGGACCTCGCTGCACTTGGTCCTTACGTCATGACCTCGAGGCAAATAATTTTCCGTGCGGCCCTCTCACTCAGTCAATACGTATATATATCATTGCAGCTTTCTTAGGCTCTATCCCTGAATTACCGGCGATGTTTTGTCAAGAAATAAAAGCGAGTGAAGGTAAACACACCATAAGCGGCAAGTATTGGCTGGATCCAACAGAGAAAGGGAAGGAACAACTGATTTATTGCGACATGGTTAACGAAGGTAAGTCCCATAAGTTTTGTTTGAATTGTTTTATTTTGCACGGAGTTGTCAGTATCACGAAAGTATTATAAACTATACTGTCGTTATCACTTTGGTTACTTTTTGAGTTACTTTCTTTTATGAATAGTTATCAGTATCATGAAAGTATTATAAATTATGCATGTGCTTTCATTAATATCACCATCGTAATATTTGGTTTGGATCAGTTCCCTTGTGCATGCCTCTCGTAATTAAGTTGCTCTAACTTAGTCACTGCTTCTCTTTCTAAACTCTAGATATGGATGAATGTAAATATAACATCAGCGACTGCGACGTGAATGCAAATTGTACTAACACGTATGGTTCTTACAACTGCACATGTAAAGTGGGATACACCGGCGATGGACACTCATGTTCAGGTAGCTTTGAAGATGGTCTAGTGGATAAATGCTTCAGCATTTTTGTTTTTTTTTTTGGTGTATCGTCTCATAACCTTATACAGCAGTACCCATGTAAGTTTTCGTACAGTTACCATGATCTACATCTGGCTTGTTTCAAAGCTGTTGTGTTGATAGATCTGGTAAAAAAATTCTGCTGAAAAATATGAACAACATATTGTATACCTGTACTTGTCACCCCAAATTTACAGGAAATGGACGCTACTGTATAGGTACTAGATTCCTTTCTTTTTGAAACCCCTGATATCAGAAAGATAATTACTATCATCTTTGAAAGACTTATTTTACTAGCATGCCTTACAGAAAATAGCGATGAGTGTAGGCCTGAAGACAATGTTGAAAATGACAGAAATGTATTAAATAAACATTCCGTGATAAAGACTCTTAATGAAACAAATGTATTAGTCATGAAATATATCAACTGGTAGAAGACAGACTAGATGATTACTAACGGGGAAGAACCACGGATGTGAAGTCGAGGGAATCGTAAAAAAATCTGGTGCATGCATCTAGAACTCAATTTTTTTTCTTATACGATGAATATATGTATCGCAGAGGTCAGTGGTTCGAATCCCGTACAGGCCTGATTTTTCTCAGGTCTGATTTTCGCTATTGCATAAATAGCGCTCTCTACTGCGAGGATCGTGCACCATACGTATTTTTTTCTTATGTTTATGATTTTACAGATATTGACGAGCGTAAAGGAAACAATTCTTGTCACGTGAACGCTAGCTGCGCAAACAACATTGGATCACATTTATGTGAATGTTACCCTGGATATACTGGAAATGGACAAAATTGTACAGGTGAATTTAATCTCTGTGTTATCAAATATTGATCAAAATATTCCAGCAAGACGGGCTGACTACAATGCCGCGCCATTCAGCCAAGTTACCAGGGAATTCGAAAATATATCAGTTAGACTAGTTTTAGTTTATGCAGCCGTCAGGACCTCTAGGGTTATGTTCCTGACTTGTGAATGAAACATTTTAATAACTGAGACATTATTATTTTGCTTTGAACTTGGGATTTAAGTCAGTATACAAAGAACAGAATCAGTTTATACAAAGTTTGTTTCACCTTAAAACTTCCTTTTTGTTTAAATGTTTTCTACTTGCAATGTTTTCTTTCGACAAATCTAATTCGATATCGATGAATGCGAAGGTGGCAATAACTTCTGTGACGAAAATGCGTACTGCTCCAATGCTTTGGGTCTTACAGTTGCACCTGCAAAGATGGATTTACTAGAGATGGACACATGTTCAGATAAAAAGAAAGCTTACCGTCATCTCGAGGTGCAATACTCAATTCTTTTCGCTCAAAGACAATAGAAATTTAAAAAGAAGACAAAAAAAAAAAAAAAAAAAAAAAAAAAAAACTGGTTTGCTTAACTTAATTCCTAGTCATCCACGATATTTTTTTGTCCAAAGAGTTACGTTGAAGTTATCGATGAGTGCGGTAATGTAAACCATGCTTGTGATATGAAAGCCAACTGTACCAACACTTAGGGCTCTCGTAACTGCACCTTATAATCGCACATGCAAGGAAGGATACAGTGGAGATGGATGGTCATGCGAGGGTAATTCAGATTAGCCTCACTAGCCGAAACTATATAATTACTATAGCCTTAGTAGCTGTTACTTCTTGGATTTTTGAATGCTGTTCCATCTATGAGATGATAATGGCAATATACCGATGGCAAGTCATGTGGACACTTCTCTAGCTAGCATTAATTTTACGAAACTCACCGAAGTCGCCTATTTTGTTCGTATGTCACGGCTGATATACTTGTCAGCGATATAATTTTGTTCGTTTATTCCTTTGTTTGTTTGTTTGTTTGTTTGTTTGTTTTTTTGCTTCTATTGAATTGCCACGACATCCCTTTTACTTCCAGATATCGATGAGTGCAGTAACGGAGACCATCTCTGTGACGTCAATGCGAACTGTACCAACACTGACGGTTCCCACAACTGCACCTGCAGGGAAGAATACATCGGAGATGGACAGTCATGCCAAGGTACGAGCGAATAATGAATCAGAAATATGACTTCGATCGCACGCTACATCATAGTAGCCTTAGCATTAAACAAAGCATCGTTAGCAGGAACTATTAGGGACTTTAAGCAAACCATGACGGCTACGGCAACGAGAACGTGGAAAAACAATAGATCTAATTGGCAGAACAATAGCCCAGCACGTACATTTTAAAACTTTGTACATTTCTTATCCGTCCTTTGCAAAACAACAACGTGAAATCACCAAAATTTGCGTCGTCTGTGGAGCTAAACCGTGGAGGAAAATTATTTTAATTTACATTTTGAACTCAACGCTACTTTTATGCGTTATGTTGCGTTTGAGGTCTGCCGCCCTATGAGACGGTAAACACATCCATCCATTTTCGAAATTCTAACTAAAAGTAGAAACTCATTTTTTAATCGACGTCTTCCGTGGCGTTACCTTCCTGATTGCTTAAAGTCTCTATTATCTTATTAAGTGCTATGTGTTGCATTTTAAGCAGCCTTACCCATGTATGTTTATGCAAGGGTTCACCATGATCTACATTTTGCCTGTTTCAGAGCCATTATAGTGGTGGGTTAAAAATAATTGTGATAAAATGTTCGTTTACAATATCTAACTCGTAAAACACAAAAAGGAGAAACCGTTGTTTTATCCTTTGCAATGATTAATAGCACCGCACGATTCACATTCTTTATCCACTTTAAAGCAACAAAAATGAAAAAAGTGCAAAATATATTTATGGTGTCTCAAGTATTGACGAATGTAAAGGAAATCACTCTTGTCACCTTAATGCTACCTAAGCGAACGGCAACGGATCATACGTTTGTACTTGTAAGCCCGAATGTACTGGAAATGGAAGCAATTGTACAGGTATGTAATGTATTACATTTGTGAACCATCACATTCGAGAGAAAAGTAATATCATACGTGCCCAAAGTGTATACTTATCACATCATACTTTTCCAGATAGAAAAGGAAACACATGTGGGCCTGTTGGTGTGGCAGACAACAACACAATTCCAGATGCCAGAATGACAGCAAGCAGTGTGTTTCTTATGAGTGATGATTTTTATGCTTCCTACCTCGGCCGACTGAAAGAAACCAGGGGACGAGGAGCGTGGTGTCCTAAGACTAAATTTAATAGAACCGACTACCTTCAAGTAGATATGGGTTCAGTGCTGTCTGTTTGTGCTTTGGCTACTCAAGGAGGAGAGGAACTTTTGGAATGGACTACCAGCTATAAACTGCGCCTATCCATTGACGGTTTAACTTGGAACACCTACGAGGAGACGAATAAGACAAAGGTTTGGAAGTACCAGTAAATAAAGCGTTGATTTGATCAACAACTATCAGTAATGGTTATAGGGCAAGGGGAATCCAATTTGGTCCGTGAATAACGTGAGTGAGTTATAACATTGTATCACTGCAAACAAGAGTGTGAATTGTTGTTATTCACGAGTACAGTATGCATATGGTTATTTTACGGTGGGACAGAAAGTCTTGTGACCAGTGAACCAGAAATATTGCACAGCTGGAGAAACAAAATAGCCATCTGTTAAATGCATTAAAAAAGAACCACATGTCTAAAAGGTTTGGAAAGCACTACAATTGACATGTTTTAGTAAAAATCAAAGAGTTTGTGGCGAATACGGATAGTTTGCAAGCAGATATAAAGCTATGGAATTCGTGCCATCTTTAACATTTTCTATGAGTATAGGAGGGTGTATAAACGAGGAATCAAAACAAGAAAAGTGACAGAAAATTTTACTCCGTTTAGAAAATTCCGGCCGCAACAAAAAAGCACAACATTATGTTAATGTTGTGAGCTGTTGAGACATGGTCAGATGCCCCCTCCATCTCCTCCCTCCCCTCCTTCACCTACAAGTACCTCCCTGTTTAAATGGAATTTAGAATTGGTGGACTACAACAAGGTGCTCAGTTTCTTTCTTTTTTTTTTTTTTCGGTTTTCTTTATTCTAGGTCTTTCAAGGAAACTCAGATAGAACAAGCATCGTGAGGCATTCACTTAGAACTGACTTCAAAGCCAGATATGTTCGGTTTTATCCTGTCTCACACCATAACCATCCTTGTTTGAGGGTGGAAATATACGTGCTTAAGTAATGCATGAGAGATTTCTATTGGAAAAAAAGTATGTACGCATGGTGCACAGTAGGAAAATAAACATCACCAAAAAACTAAAAAAACTTTTTAAATCTAATCTCTACACACCTTTCGCTGCAGCATAATAAAACAGTTACACAGGATAAACGTGAAGTGGAAAAGGTATTCCAGAACTGTGTTGAAAGTTGTGTTTAGTCACTGTCGCTTATTAATTCTGCATTATCGTTGCTATCGGTGTGAGTTTTCTCAATTTTCCGATAAGTTGATAGCTTATGCAAACAATATCAGAAGATACAGAGGAATCGAGAGTAAGCGCGAATACCTGCAACTTAAAGGCGGAGTAGTCAGTCCAGCCAATAACAAAACAGATCTGTGGCAGAGCAACGCCATCTTGGAGCATTAATGTATCAACAACAGTGCTCTAAGACATATCAGTAACAAGTCACTATACCACAACATTAGCGACGGGTAGCTATTCAAACGTCGTTGCCTGATGAAAACAAGCAGCACTTAAGCATTGGTAGAGACGCAATTTGCCCTGGATAGCATGTCTCCACAAGTAATATATGATCTTTATAATGAGAAAAAAGGTTGCACTTAACGTTCATTTACTATCTAAGATCAGCTTTTCGAAGCACTTGGTAATAATTAATGAATTAAAACGTATCAGATGACATGCGTAATTCCCATGGAGAAAGGTAGAGGGTGGTGCTATATATGCTAATTAATATGTACTTTGAAAGGTTTTGCACCATTTCGTCTGGAATCACTTGTGATGATTATGTTAGAAATAGAAATATCGCAACAAACGAAAACCGAGAACAACTTTCAAACTAAGTTAAGTTATAACTTTAGCAGGGATAACTCTTGGGTCGACAATTATAAATAATGTCAAATAAGATAATAAAAAGAAAAACGACCAAAGAAGAAACAAACAAGGGAGAAAAAAAAAAAAGAAAATACGAACCGCCTCCCGGTTAGCTCAATGGGTAGAGCGCCGGACTGTTGTGCGGGAGGTCGTGAGTTCAAATCCGGCCGGACCAACACGCAGGGTCTTTAAGTAACTGAGAAGAAAGTGCTGCTTTTGTAATAATATCTGCAAATGGTTAGACTTTCTAGTCTTCTCGGATAGGGACGATAAATGGAGGTCCCGTCTCACAAGGCCCTTGTATGTGATAAAAAAATTTGTGGGACGTTAAAGAACTCACACACTGTTCGAAATGAGTAGGGCACGTAGTGCCTGGTGTTGTGGTCTATCTTTGTGTAGCGTCTATCAAATTGATTGGGGGGTACTGCGCCTTTGAATATTGTATAGAATGGGCGCAATATAAATAAGGAATTCATTCATCAACCCCCGGCCTGAAACCTAATGTTTCTTTTAGCAACAACGGCACTGCATAGTAGCATGCAAATTGAGTTAGAAATCTTCAGATCTATCAGTAATTTAATCATTATGATTGGTAGCTAATTCTCAAATCGCCAACACAAGAAATTAGATTTAATTCACTTCAAATCTTCATGAAAATGAACCTTACATGATGCAGGCCAGAGAAATCGGGATAAAACTGTGCATAATTTGGGAACAATCAGAACCTGATGCGATTGTAATTTAGAATAGTAGTCTGTTTTAAAACGATGATCTTTCAAGCTGGGTTGATCTTGAATATCGCTGTTAGAAAATATACCACTAGAGCATACATGTATTAAAACACTAAAGGTAATGTTAGTTTCTTCAAGTTGCTTTTGTGTTGCACATAGGTCAATATAAGTAACATAAGTATTGTTAACAATGCTAGTTTTTTTTTGTATAATTTAGATTAAAAACCTATTAAAGAGAATTACTGGACTTTATCAGGAATCATCGTGGAATATAAACTTTATATATAACTTTAATTTTTTCAGTTTTGCGTCGAAATTGATTGTTACCCATTACAGGTCAAAGTTGAATCCTCATGACGAGCTTTGCTCTGGATAAAAAATTCTCACCGTGAAAGCCTAAAATGATCCATAGGTCTGTCAAGGTAAAGGGGGAGGACTCCACGAGCAAGTGAAGGAGAGGCGTTTAGCTTCAAATGTGAAATTAATTAAAGTTAACAATGAAAATATTTCCAGGCGCGAGGATCCATGCTGCTTGTGCGTTAACAGTGTTAAATTAGGACTCTCTCGCACAATTTTCACTGTTGTATAATGATTCGGTGGCGGGAACGGCCTAGCTAAGCCTAGATGTGTCATGACATTTGAGGATGGCCTGGTTATACCGCGAAACGTGACTACCAAGTAACGTGCGTTTTACCCGGCATGTTTTAACCGTGATCTATAGGCTTGGGACACAAAAAGGGCTCTTATCTGTTCTGCTAAGACAATGCCAAAGTTAAATTGTGACAGCTAAATACTCTGATCAGACCTTTGACTCTGAGTCATGGACCAGTCAGCATGGAGGCCGGTGAGCTGCTCGGCAAGGAACTTGTTTTCATTCAGGATATTAAAGTGGCTGAAGTTACTTTTATGATTATCTTTAATAAATTAAAGAAATCGAAATCCGCTACAACAACAACATTGACTTTATTTTTTTTTTCTTTAAATTAAAGAAATAAAGGCTTTTGTAGCCCGCAGTTAGCAAAGCTATTCTAGGCTGGCTACCTAAACAGACACTGTATAGGCTCTCACACATACACACACACACACACACACACACACACACACACACACACACACACACACACACACGCACGCACGCACACACACACGCAACAATGAAATATATAAAATGCGCAAATAAAAATAAATAATAAATAATAGTAGTGATAATCATGTTAAAGGTTTTAACTGGGCCAGTCACACAAGGGAGTTTTTAACAGGTCAAAGAGAAAGCTAATCAGTTGAAATACAAATATAAGCTAGAAAGGTCAAGGTAGCGCAAGTCAACATTCATCTCCTCAAAATCAAGAATTTTCCAAAAGCAAGTGAGTTAGCTCACGTTTAAAAGGTGCTTTCCTTGGCTTACGAATTTCAGGGGGGGTGCCATTTTATATTTTCGCACCAACTCTGGAAAAGGAAAACAACTGATGATTTGTTCTCGCCTGTTTTATATAAAAGCTTCCAGCTACTGAGAAACGAGTAGAGTAGGAATGAACCTGTTCAGAGTGAGTAAAAAGTTCAGAAATATTGGGAGAAACACAGCGATTTTTGATGTCATGTAACAGAGAGGCAACCGATTTGAAGTAAAGCATTTTTATCGGTAGAATTCCCGAACTACTAAAAAGAGGAGCACTGTGAGATGTATAATCGGAAAAGTACATTAGACGAAGAACCCGCTTTTGTAAAATGACGATTTTCTTTAGATGAGTATTTGCGGCTTGGCCCCAAGCAACGAGACCATAGGAAATATACGGTTCAATGAGCGAGCGGTAAATGTTTATAAGAGTAGTGAGCGGTACCAAGTGTCTTAGCCTTGCAACAAAGCCGATACCTTTGCTTATTTTCATGGAAATGTAGTTAATATGGTGCTTCCAGGAGAGATTAATGTCAATTAGAACACCTAGGTATTTAACATATGTCTTACGTTCAAGAGATACCAATTGTTCCGAGTTATTATCAAGTATTTTAAGGTTTACTTCTCGGTATAGTTTGTGTTGATAAGGATGAGAAATAACGAAATTAGATTTAGATACGTTAAGAGATAATTTATTTGAATTCAGCCATTCACACAACTTTAATAACTCTTCATTGACGATAACTTCAAGTTTGTTTAGATCTTTTTCTGCATATAGTAAATTGGTATCATTAGCAAATAGGTAAAAGTCAAACTTTTTAGAGGAACGATGCATGTCATTGACATAAATTAAGAAAAGAAGCAAACCAAGTACAGAACCTTGAGGGACTCCACCCACTATTCTCTCTTTGCTTGAGACAACAGAACCGCTTTGGGTTGATCGCATCCTGACAGACAAGTATGACGACAACCAGTCATTAATCAATCCTCTAATTCCATAATGGTGAAATTTATTTAACAAAATCGAATGATCAACCGGGTCGAAGGCCTTTTTCAAGTCAATGAAAGTGCCACAGGAATATAATTTTTTATCAATGTTGTTTTGAATTGTATTTAGAATATCTAGAATTGCATGTTGAGTTGAGCAGTTCTCTCTAAATCCATATTGCGATGTGAAAAAATATATCATTCTTATTTATAAAAGATTTTAGGCGTTTGTACATTAGCTTTTCGAAAATTCGATTAAACACGGACAGTAACGATACTTGGCGATAATTGTTTGGGTCAGTTTCATCATCCGCTTTATAAATTGGAATTACTATAGCGTGCTTTAATTTGTGGGGATAGATACCAGTTGAAATGGACATGTTCATTAGTTCAGCTAGGGTATGAGATTTAGCTTGATGTGCGGACTTCAAAAGAGGAACTGGACATGAATAAAGTCCGTAGGCTTTTTTTGATGGAGTACTCAAAATTTCCATTTCAATTTCAGTAAAAGTGACAGGGTCAAAGAAGAAAGAATTGGTGTAATTTGAATTCCCTTGGTAATCCTTAAAGTCCCTGGTGGATAATGGTATGCTATTTGCAAGTTTAGGTCCGATGGATGCGAAATGATAATTCAATGCATTAGCCATTTCTGACTGGTTTTGTGTTGTACCCCGGTTGTCTGGAAGCTGGAGCGATAATACGAGCTTAGTCTTTTTGTGCTTATTAATTAAAGTGTTAATCCCCTCCCAAGTTTTTTTCATATTATTTAGGTTTCTACTAAAATAGGATTGATAGTAAAGTCTTTTACTTTGGCGAGTAAGGTTTAAAATTGTGTTCCTGTACAGCTTGTATGTAGCCATGTCACCAGAGTAAAAGAGATCGTTCTTTATTTTTATTGATCTACGTAAACCTCTCGTTATCCACGGTTTAGATAGTTGCTTGGCTTTGCGTTTTAATAGAATTTTGAGAGGAGTATGTCCATTAACAAGTTTATTCAATTTGTTGTAGAACGAAGAAAAGCGTTTGTCAAGAGAGCCATTAGAGATCAAACCGGTCCAGTCAGTTTGAGAAATATCACTAATAAAGTTTTCTTCCGAAAATCTCGAATAGTCACGGATTTTACTCCCCTGATAGCGAGATTTTAAAGATGAAGAATGGATGATGCAAAATTGAGAGTAGTGGTCACTTATATCTGAGACAATGTTGCCGCTGGAGAGTTTAAAGCCAATTCTGTTAAAAAGAATATTGTCAATAAGTGAGGCAGAATTATTATGGACTCTTGTAGGCTTGTCAATTGCTGGAAAAAAAGGAGTAACTTTGCAGGGATAGCAGAAAGTTATGAGAAAAATCACAGTTTTCAGATTTGAGGAGATCAATGTTGAAGTCACCCATGACATATATCGGTTTATTAGTAGAGCTTAGTCTTTCTATTGTCATATCGAAATACGATTGAAATTGTTCAGGAGAAGTATGTTGCCGATAGATTACACCACATATAACATTTTCACCTTTTAAAAATTCGAGTTCAATCCATGAGGCCTGGAAAGCATCGTTAGAGGTTTTTTCGAGGACTGTGTAATTTAAACTGGCGTCAACATACATACCGACACCTCCACAAGAAAGAGGAGTTGGCAACTGTTCGAATTGGTAATTAGGTATAGGTGGATTAAAGTCTATTCTGGCCGAATTTGTAATTTGTAATTAATTGCTGCAGGGGAATTTGTGCGAAGAGGCACAGGTTCAAAACTGTTTCATTCTACTTTTGCATGATAACCTGTGGAACTTTCGTTAATGGGCGGCAATTACTCTCGGCAGGTGAGTGATCATAAATATTTAAATCGATGTTCTTAAAAGAACCTGAGCACTTGAGAATTCTTCTTGCCTTCCTCCTCGACAAGAAATATTAAGGGCGAAGTGCGACATATCATTGATTCATAAGAAAGTATAACTCTTCATGATTAATTAAATTTACAAAAGAAAAGAGAGTACATTTTATTGCGCCCAGGACACGCCATATTAGCTTACAAAACAATGAGGAAGAGCCGGGTTTTGAGCACGAAAGCCTGGGCCGAGTTTCTATAAGCGCGATTACTGCAGAGTATAACTGCCAATCAGAGGGCCTCAAAGGGGCGATAGCTTTCACAGTTGACGGTTACGATTTGGGCCATTTTACAACCAACAGTTAATAGCATTCTATTATTGTCACTAGAAGTCTTTTTTGCAGTTAATTTCTTTTTACGACGAACGTTTACAATTTGTCAATTTCTACGCCTATTGGCCGAATTGGTTAGCCGTTTTACGCTGTATCGGTTAGCCCCATTAAAGGTAGATATCTTAAAACTCCAACAATCCCTTAGGAAAAGCCACTTAGTGTCCTCAAGCATGAAAAACGCAAATGACTAAGGAGTCATCGACTTTCCGGCAAGTTTGCATCTGGTTGCAATTGGTTAAAAGAGAAATCAATGAAATTCTCGATCACTTAAGCTCACCATATGAAATTTCCTTTATGTCACCGACGTTCACAGGCTGGCGATATTAAAAATACAGGTGCCACCTTAATTTAAATTGAAATTCATCTTTTTCAGTGGAGAAGTCCAATTGCTGATGTGTGAAGAAGAACAAGATACATCAAACATACAATTGATCTGCGCACAATTTACCTGAATAAGAGGTTTAGTGACGAATAAATGTCAAAATGAATCCAATGATGGATTGCCGTGGTTGTAAAAATTGGGGGCAGAGTCTCTCATATCTTCGTTGTGCTTTACAATGAGATTCTAACTTCACTATCATAGAGCAAGTTGCACCATTTCTTTTTGTCTCTTGGATTTACGTCCACGCATGCTCACTTCGAATTACTATCATAGACCATCATGATATTCAAGATTTTTACAAAGTGACGCTCTGTTATGAGCAAGCTTGAACTTCTCTCTCTTTAGTCAAGTCTCTTTCGAACCGCTTCTTGAGGTGTCACGCCTCTGGGCGATGCGAGACATCTTGAGGAATGGCAGCGAAGAACCTAATCTCTTTTGAGCATGCGGTGTTGATTTTCTTCGTAAAGTCGATTGCCCCTATCCTATTCTATCTTACCCTGCTCCCCTGGGGGAAACACCAGCGTGGTTTCCGTAAAAAGAGTAGGTTTGTTTCGAGTGCCCCTTTTCCTATTTTATCCCTCCTACTCCTTTGGGGCAAGCACTGGCGTGAGAGCTCAAAATTATGTCTATATGCGCTGATCGTTTCCGCCTAGAGGAGTAGAAAACAATAGACGTAAACTTTAATTTGCTTCCTATTACGGCTTTGTTCCTTATCAGCCCTGAAAAGAACATGGGCTGTAGTATTTTTACAGCTTCCTATTTATTTGGTAACAGATATGTTTAAAAAGAATCAAATGCGGTTCAGCCCAGCGAAAAGAATAAAGGAAAATATAGTATTTTGATGTACTAGGCAGGCACACCAGTTTCCTCTTGTAAAAATTTTGTCTTTTGGCCCTCGATTGTCGTTTTTGTTTTTAATTTAAGGCGGAAGAATTATTTTTAAAACAGAATTTTGTTTTTTAAATCAATTGGTCAGTGCGCGTTTTTCTTTGAGGAGATCTAGACTTGGATCAAAGAATGTCATGCGACTTAAAAGGGATCGGTTTGTTTTTCTCCTTTGAAGTGCTTTGCGTGATGCAGAATGTGAGTAGACGTATGAATATTGTAAACGATCTCCAATCGTTTTTCGGCGAGGGTGGGTTCTGCATACATTGCCACTTAAAATGCCATACCTTTTTCTGTTCAGTTGTAAGCGATTGTGACAGTCTCCGCTACGCCTGAGGGCAAATAATCCATCAGCAAAATTTAATTAATGAGATAAATCAACCAATTCCTCAATCACAATTCCTCAACCATGTACTGGTGCTAGCGAGTGCAACAAAACGCCAGTCAAATTGTAATGAACAATTTCCCACCACTGACGTGCTGTTAACCCGACAGAAGATAAAGGTATTGTGTTACCAATTTAATTTGGTAAAACTTTGCTCGACAACCTTCCTTCCAAAAGTTCTCCCATCGAAAAACAAATTGTCGCCCATTTTTTATCCTTTCTTAAACGAAGGGATAGAGAGAGATAGAGAGAGAAAGAGAGAGAGAGAGAGAGAGAGAGAGAGAGAGAGAGAGAGAGAGAGAGAGAGAGAGAGAGAGAAAGAGAGAGAGAGAGAGTCCGATTCGAGTGGGTATTTGCTACATTGATTGCGTATTTGCTACCGTAGCAACTACCCACTGAGTATTTGCTACGGTAGCAAATACCCACTAGTGCGTATTTGCTACCATTGATGGGTATTTGCTACCGTAGCAACTACCCACTGAGTGTTTGCTACGGTAGCAAATACCCGCTAGTGCGTATTTGCCACCATTAATGATTATTTGCTACGGTAACAAATACTCAGTAGGTAGTTGAGTATTTGCAACGGTAGTAAATACTCAAATTAAATTCTAACTACTACCAAACTGCTCAATACCTGAAAAACACACATCTACGTCGTTTTATCGTATTTCTATTTTAAATGGATAGTTTGTCCTCTTCTCGGTGCCCCTGTGTCCATGTTAATTGTATACGTTCTACGTTTTAGTTCCTCTGAGAGTGTTCTATCCTTTACGGTTGTAAACGCACGATTTAACAATAAGCTTCTAGAAACATGAAAGTCTAATGAAAAGGTTGATAACGTGCACATTTCAAAGCTATAACGCGGAGTCTTATTTTGCTCTGAAATGCTCTCCACTACACTAAAATACTCTGAACTGTTAAAGAATGTCAACTAGAGGTTAATCCTTGGAAAAGGCGTGCGCGAGATGGTTTTGCACGAGTTGAGAAGTATCAAGCCGGGTTAAACGTTCCAACTTTCTTCGATAAAATTTGTTGATCTGACATTATTGGGGCGTTAAACATCCATGTTTGTTCAACATTAATTGTTGGACGAACGTTTCATAAGTTCTCAAACATTAGTCCTACAAAAAATGTTGGACAAGCATATATGCTAAGTGCTTTAACATTATTGAGTCAACAAGTCTTCGATGACAATGTTGGAACGTTTAGCACGGGCCTCAGAAAAAGAATGAGGGTGCGAAAAGAACGAGCGAGTTTTCTGAAAAATTTTAACGAGTGAAATATTGAGAATCGTACAAGATTAGTTCGTGCCATAATAAACCGTCCGCATTGTCACCTCAAAGCGCAAAGGTGGTAGATGGTTGAAGTAAAATAAGCAAATAATTTGAAACGTGATCGTCAGATCGAAGAAATCGCAATGGAGATAAACGATTATTTCTCAAGAACAAAGACTTACAGTCACAGGTAGCGTCGCAACTAAAAAAATTCTTAAATATTTTCTAAGCAGTGCAATGCATTGTATGCTGAGCTGTTCACAACTATCAAATGTTACTCAGCAGTGCGCCATACTGTACAGACTGCACTTACAGAACATCTGAACTGAGTAACAACACCGAACTGGGAAAAAACTCTTAAATATTACTATATAGGGCGCTACACTGTACTATTCAGTGTATTGTTGTTCGGTACAGTGAAGTACACTGCATAGTAAGATTAAATGTTACTATGCAGTCCTTTGCATTGTGCTCAAGAACACGACACTGAACTGTTGGAACTGCTACATCTTACTGTGCAGTGGGCTGCACTGTACACTGAACTGTTGAAAACTGTTACATGGTACTATGCAGTAGGCTGCACTGTACATTTGACGCCAAAACTATGAGAACTTTTCTCGTATGAAAGTAGTTCTACTTTATGGATTCTTATTTTAGCGTTAACGAATATAAAAAAGAAAATCACTACGAGGTGGGTAACATGTGATTAGCCTGCAGAAAGTCAGGTATAAGTTTAAGATACATTTCGGCTCCTACTGAATTTGGATATAACGACGCTCCAATTTCAATTAAATAGCGCTCCACGGTTTTTGAAGTTGTTTTTTCAAGAAGATCGAGATATTGTTGTTCTTATCAGTAAGAGTTTGAAATTCTAGTCGGTTTTTAGTAAAATGATTTATTTAGTCGTTCTCGTTCATATATGTATAGTTGCAATATTCTATCGATTATGTTAAGAAATCATCTTTTCACAATGGTAAAGGAAATAGAAGTTCACAAAAAACGGGAAACACTATAAGTGAAAGGGATAAGAAGTATGATGATTACATGTAATAATATCTGACTAAGAGTTAAAGGACTGGAACTGTTTTCTTCAGATAATTGCAATTCTATTCTTAGATTTCAACTTGAATTTCGTTTCAAAATCAGTTGCGTTTAATCCCAATGATATATCAATTTCTTTGACGTAAAGTAGCTAACGAATACATTGTTACTGGTGTTATTGTTGTTGTAGTCCTGTTTTTGTTGTTTCTCCCTAGCCCAGCTTGGGAATACCCTTACCTAGGAAGATAAATGCCCAATACCCATGTTGGTTGAAGACTGCGTTCGTTTGTTGGTATAACTAAGGGAATAGTTGGTGTTTATCATTTAAAAAGGGACACTTCGATTACTATCAGCCTGTAAAATAAGCCCTAAAATACAAGCTTTCTACGTCTATCTTTTCTTAATACTTTATTGCTTAATGTATCTTAAAGGAAACAAGCTCGTTAGATAAGACTCTCTGTGGCCCTGTTTCTCTGCACTTGCTAAATGCTATCTAAAGTATAGTACGTAGCAAATAAAGACCATAAGGAAATGTAAACAGTGAATGAATCAAGCATCAGGCGAAAAACAAGCAATTGTGAATGAAGCAGTACGTTATTATTAAGTGTTGCAGTCATACAGGAAAAAGAACTCATGAACTATATGTGTTCATCTGAAACTGGGTGTGTTGGAACCTAGGCTAAAGCCTGAAACTAAGCCCGCATTGGAACTGACTTACACGCGAGAATTTAAAACTGAACTAGGAGTACACTGCATACAAAACTAAGCTCACATTCTAACTGAGCAATATTCACATTTAAAACTGAACTAGGCATGGACTGATGAAGCTCATATGATATTAAAACTGGGTTATGCACACAAAAAACTAAGTTTGCATTGTAATTGAGTTGTAAGCTCATTTAAAACTTAACTTAATACACCCTAGAAACAAAATAAACTCACATTGCAATACATGATTTATGCAAGCAGTTAAAACTGAACTTGGTTGACACAGTAAACAAAACTAAGCCCACGTTGTAGCTAAGTTTTACACGCATTTAAAATTCAAATAAAGGGTATATTAGAAACAACACTAAGTTTACATTATAACAGAGTAATGCCTACCTTTGAAACTGAACAAGGCGTATACCAGAATGACTCAGATCCCGACGTATCTTAGTAATGTGTGCAATTAACACTGAACTTAGCGCACATTGGAAGTAAAACTAAGCTTGCATTGTTAGAGAGTTATGTGTGTATTTTAAACTGGACTAGGCGCATACTGGATACAAAAACTAGCTCACACTGTAACAGAGTTATGCACGCATTAAAAACTGATCACAATAGAGAGAAAAGTAAACTTATATTGTGACAAAGCTATGCGTACCGCTTAAAACTCAACTAAACTAAGCATAAACTAGACAGAATACCAAGCTCACATTGTAAGTGAGGTACGAGTCCATCTAAAGCTATATCACACATAGACTGGAAATAGGCTAAAGTCACAATGTGAGTTATTTTCGCGCATATAGAACGGAACAAGGCTTTTACAGAAATGCAACTAAACTTGTATGAATAGAGTCGTACGGGCATTTAAAACTGAACTAAGTTTAAACATGAATGAAAACTAAGATTACATTGTAACAAAGCTTTGTGCGATTTAAAAATCAATTAGTGGATATAAGTTAACGTTCGGCCTACACTAGAAAAAAGAATAAGGTTCACATTCCAACAGAGTTATAAATGCAGTAAAAGCAAAACAAGGGTAACACTGGAAAAAATTTTGTCCCTTTCAGATTTGAATAAGGATTGATTGCTGATGCCTGTTATGCTATCTAAAGTAACACTTGAAGGAAATTTTTCACACCACAATAAGCGCTCGTAATCGTTCAAACTACCTATGTAAAGTGCAGCGTTTATAAGATTAAGATGCTATCATGATTTAACTAATATAAACATAACAAAATCCTTTCCACAACACTTTTAATTGCTTAATATTTCAGCCATTTGGAAACGAAACTATTTCTTACAAAAATGCGCGTGTACGCTTTTTTAAATTGAAAAATACAGGGGGATAGATTGTTCTCAAGCAATACCCAAATAGTTCCTTAAAACTTAATCTTTTACCAAAGAAAATGTTTCTCTGGAGCAAAAGAAGTAGAAATGGGTATTTGCTACATAAAGTGGGTACTTGCTACGTTAAATGGTTATTTGCTACGGAGTGGTTTTTGTGCAATAAAATCTTTTAATTGTGACATATAATTGAAAAACAGGTTTAACATGTTTTCTTTCACAAGCGCAGAACTTTCCTTCCATAAAAACGAATTTAAAGTAAAATATAATGATTTTATAAAGAAAAAAGATAATTGACCTTCTCAAAAAATCTGACTTGTTAAGTCAAAATGATACTATATGTGGGAACGCAGTTTTGTTCTAAAATTAAGATGGTGTAGAAAGTAAAATATTCCGGATCCCAAAGGGGTTTTACGGCAATAAAAAAGAACTTGAAGACCTTTAAAGACGTCCGTCAAAATTTTTTATTTTCGTGATTTTTTCGATATGTGTACCAAAGATTGAGTATTTGCTACATTGGTCGTGTTTAGATTGATATACTGACTAAAATTTCGTATTGGTCGGTAACTTTGAATAGAAGTATTCTAAGTGAAAAATAGACTGATATATTCCACTGTAAAAACGGGAAAATATTGGAAAATTTTATATCAAAAAAAGAAGAGGAGAAAAGGTAGCAGATACTCAGCCTTGAATCTGGAGAGAGAGAGAGAGAGAGAGAGAGAGAGAGAGAGAGAGAGAGAGAGAGAGAGAGAGAGAGAGAGAGAGAGCGTTTTCCTCATAGAAGCTCAGTCTAAAGCCTAGCGAGATGAAATAATAATCATTGAGCTTACTTTTCAAGCAGTTTCTGCTCACCACAGGCATAGAAAATGATCGGGTAACAGTGTGGAGAATTGGAATGTTAATCTAGAGGTTAAAATTGAACTCGACAGGCCGCGCTTTAAGGCAAGATTCTTGTGTCTATTTATCCATATTTACACTATGGGTATGGAAATTTAGAATTCTAAAATATGGATTTTTAATGGCTCAATATCCCGTGTGTTGACTTTTGATGTCAACGTGACAGAAAGGAAGTTAATCTGCACTTTTGTCAACAAGCGACTCGAATGTCAGTATTACATTTCGCGATCGTACGTGTCTTGGCTGGTTTTCAAAACATGTTGGAGCGTTACAAGTCGGTTCAATCCTAACAGCGTTTTATTATGTTTCAAAAACAAGATCGCCCTTCTGTTGGTGATGTGCCCAGCTGTTTATCCAAGTTTGCTTTTCCAGTATCGTTCGTATGTTTATTGATCTGTACTACCGCCTTGGTTCGTGTTGAGATCATAAACCAGCGAGTTCATAATGTTGAAGATGTTATGGCGGAAGTGGGGCGAATACATGAATCCATGAGGGATTCTACCGAAGCAGCAGGTACTCAACCTTCTGAAAGCACTGGTTTTGTCGGGAACTTTGCTGGCAATATTGCTCAGGAGAGAAGAGATATGACCGAAGGTAGTATGCTTTCTCTCGTCAACTTATAACTTAGTAAAGGACCCTCGCTTCGACAACGATACGAAATACATTTTCCTGGCGAACTCTTTTCGATCCCCTGAATTTTGCCGAGGCTTACTTTGGTGAAGAAATTGGGAGTCACAATGGTACTTAAAGTGGCTAATGAATTTGTCTATTTTAGTAACTACATAAACTCATTTCTGAGGGGTCGATAGCGAAAAAGTAATAGCGGTCACCGTTGTAAAAGCTCAAGAGAGCAATCATATGAGTAACATTATGCAATTGATCATTCAAAGATATCCCTTTTTCCCTAACTTGGATTAATATATTTGATGTATTGTTGGCCAGATAAACCCTTCAGGAATATGAAGGGTCCATCCTTGAATGACTAAAACAACAGTGCGACGTCTGCTGTTTATCATAATAACAGCACAAAAAGGTCTTGGATAGCTAAACGTTTTGAAACGTGAGGAATGGGTGTGGGGGGGGGGGGGGTGGGGGGTGGAAAAACGTGAAGTACTCTTGCGTGCCACAAGGAAAGGTTGAGCTTAATTTAGGTTCTCGTTTAAACGAGGCGATCGTACACGTAAAAGCGAGCAAAAGAAAATCAGTGTTTGCTCGAGAATATGGCAGCCTCCTTTCATTATTTTCCTGCACAAATTTTCAGCGACGGAAAGCTTAGTAAGAACCTGGTAACCGTCATTTAGACGAATCTGGTTTGGAGCCAAAGGTTGTATAAATAAACCACTGTTGAGATTATTGTCTGGTAAGGAGATTTAAAAGTGTTACCGCTTTAATTTTCAAACACTTTTTGGAAAAAAAAAACTATTTCCAGTTAACGCCAGAAGCCGTCGCCATTTCAAGTTACCTGAGAAAGGAGCCAACCCTGGTAAAGTTACGATAGAGGTGGTTAGAAGTGAGATAAACAAGACCATGAATTCATGGTCACCACGATCATTTTGTTCGCCCAAAGAACAAATTTGCGTACAGGGGCCACCAGGATTGCAAGGACCAAAAGGATCACGGGGAAGGAGAGGTCCGCGTGGATCTACAGGAAGGAAAGGGTCACGCGGTTTTAGAGGAGAACCAGGGCCTTCCGGAAAGCAAGGAAATATCGGACCACCAGGTCAAAAGGGTGCACAGGGTATCACAGGGGTTCCGGGTCCCAGGGGCCCACCGGGAGCTAAGGGAGAACCTGGGGAACCTATCTCTCTCCCTGTAGTTGTTGTTTCTCCAATGAAGCAAACACTCAGAGAAAATCAAAGTGCACTGTTCCAATGTTCAGTAAGTGGAAATCCTCAACCGACTATGACTTGGGTGGGGACAAATGGCACTCATCTCCAAAGTAATTCTCACCTTGGCGCTCGAGGTGGGAGATTAGAATTCCATCACGTGACTCTTAGCGACGCTGGAAATTACACTTGCGTTGGAAGAAATGTTCTTGGTTCCGAGAGTCAGTCTGCGAAGCTAATTGTTGAAGGTAGGAATGGGCATGCAGAAGAAACTGGGTGTGAATTTATTTCATCATCTGTTTTTTACTATTCTTTAATATCAATTATTTAAATCAACTCCATTTAGCCAAACCACATGTTCATCTTGAAGTCTTATCCTGTAACAATATTATTTTGTTTAGTGTTGCCTGGTCACTTCTGAGATATATATTTATTTGTCATATTTCTAAGATTTATATGGCATTCAGCGTAATACCTAAGAGCTTCTGGGATATAGCAAACTTAGTTTTTCATTCACTGTTAATAGACGGAAATTATGTCTTTCCTTTCTGGTTCACCCAGGCTGAAGTCCTTCATTCAGAGTAATGCCTGAGCACTTCTGGGATATGTAACATACCTAGCTTTTCATTCATGGTCAATATAGGGAAGTGTTGTCTATCCTTTCTGGTTCACACAGGCTGAAGTCCAGACATTCAGAGTAATACCAGAGCACTTCTGGGATTTATAATATACTTAGCTTTTCATTCATGGTCAATACAGGGAAGTGTTGTCTATCCTTTCTGGTTCACCCTGGCAGAAGTCCTGGCATTCAGTGTAATGCCTAAGGGCTTCTGGGATATATAACATACATAGCTTTTCATTCATGGTCAATATAGGGAAGTGTTGTCTATCCTTTCTGGTCCACCCAGGCTGAAGTCCTGGCATTCAGTGTAATGCCTGAGCACTTCTGGGATATATAACATACATAGCTTTTCATTCGTGGTCAATATAGGGAAGTGTTGTCCATCCTTTCTGGTTCACCCAGAGTGAAGTCCTGGCATTCAGTGTAATGCCTGAACGCTTCTGGGATATACAACATACTTAGCTTTTCATTCATGGTCAATATAGGGAAGTGTTGTCTATCCTTTCTGGTTCACCCAGGCTGAAGTCCTGTCATTGACTGTAATGCTTGAGCGCTTCTGGGATAAATAAAAAAGTTTTACATAGCTTTTCATTCGTGGTCAATATAGAGAGTTGTTGTCTATCCTTTCTGGTTAACCCAGGCTGAAGTCCCGGCATCCAGTGTAATGCCAGAGCGCTTCTGGGATATATAACATACTTAGCTTTTCATTCATGGTCAATATAGGGAAGTGTTGTCTATCATTTCTGGTTCACCCAGGCTGAAGTCCTGGCATTCAGTGTAATGCCTGAGGGCTTCTGGGATATACAACACACTTAGCTTTTCATTCATTGTCAATATAGGGAAGTGTTGTCTATCCTTTCTGGTTCACCCAGGCTGAAGTCCTGGCATTGACTGTAATGCCTGAGCGCTTCTGGGATATATAACATACTTAGCTTTTCATTCATGGTCAATATAGGGAAGTGTTGTCTATCCTTTCTGGTTCACCTAGGCTGAGGTCCTGGCATTCAGTGTAATGCCTGAGCACTTCTGGGATGTACAACATACTGAACTTTTTATTCATGGTCAATATAGGGAAGTGTTGTCTATCATTTCTGGTTCACCCAAGCTGAAGTCGTGGCATTCAGAGTAATGCCTGAGCGCTTCTGGGATATATAACATACTTACCTTTTCATTCATTGTCAATATAGGGAAGTGTTGTCTATCCTTTCTGGTTCACCTAGGCTGAGGTCCTGGCATTCAGTGTAATGCCTGAGCACTTCTGGGATATACAACATACTGAGCTTTGTATTCATGGTCAATATAGGGAAGTGTTGTCTATCCTTTCTGGTTCACCCAGGCTGAAGTCCTGGCATTCAGAGTAATGCCTGAGGGCTTCTGGTATATATAACATACTCAGCTTTTCATTCATTGTCAATATAGGGAAGTGTTGTCTATCCTTTCTGGTCCACCCAGGCTGAAGTCCTGGCATTCAGTGTAATGCCTGAGCGCTTCTGGGATATACAACATACTTAGCTTTTCATTCATGGTCAATACAGGGAAGTGTTGTCTATCCTTTCTGGTTCACCCAGGCTGAAGTCCTGGCATTCAGTGTAATGCCTGAGCACTTCTGGGATATACAACATACTGAGCTTTGTATTCATGGTCAATATAGGGAAGTGTTGTCTATCCTTTCTGGTTCACCCAGGCTGAAGTCCTGGCATTCAGAGTAATGCCTGAGGGCTTCTGGGATATATAACATACTTAGCTTTTCATTCATTGTCAATATAGGGAAGTGTTGTCTATCCTTTCTGGTTCACCCAGGCTGAAGTCCTGGCATTCAGAGTAATGCCTGAGCGCTTCTGGGATATATAACATACTTAGCTTTTCATTCATTGTCAATATAGGGAAGTGTTGTCTATCCTTTCTGGTCCACCCAGGCTGAAGTCCTGGCATTCAGTGTAATGCCTGAGCGCTTCTGGTATATTCAAAATACTTAGCTTTTCATTCATGGTGAATATAGGGAAGTGTTGTGTATCCTTTCTGGTTCACCCAGGCTGAAGTCCTGGCATTCAGTGTAACGCCTGAGCGCTTCTGGGATATACAACATACTTCAAGTTTTTTCATTCATGGTCAATACGGGGAAGTGTTGTTTATCTTTTCTGGTTCACCCAGGCTGAACGGAAGTTCTGCTATTCACAGTAATCCCTGAGTGCTTCTGGGATACCTAACATTCTTATTTTCTTTGACATTCACAGGTTAATCTAGGGAAGTGTTGTCTATCGGCCTTACTGGTTCACCCAGGCTGAAGTCCTGGCATTCAGTTTAATGCCTGAGCGCTTCTGAGATATTTGACTTACTTAGCTTTTCATTCATGGTTAATATAGGGAAGTGTTGTCTATCCTTCCTGGTTTACCCAGGCTGAAGTTCTGGCATTCAGAGTAATGCCTGAGGTTTTCTGGGATATATGTGAAGAAATTCTTGTGATGCAAACTTTTCTGTTATTTGAGCTCTTCACCTATATCTACAGCAGAGCGACAGGAGTAAATAGTCGTTTGAGACAAAAATTTGAAAAACAGCTCATTTACTGTTAAAAGTCGCCCTGCAAACCGCGACGGGAAGAGAACATCAAAACAAAAAATGCTGCCAAAAAACTCAATAAATAACGGAAGGCAAAACATTGCTGGTACATTTGTTTGCGAAGCTAGATCGTGAAATCTCTGATGCGACGTTTTTGTAGGACGTAAACACACGACGACGATTGATTTCCTGACAAACTGGGTAATATGAGATAATATAAAGTATGAAACAACGCGAAGTAACGCGCACAGCCTCAAGTGATCGATATACCGTATTTCCTTGAATAAGTGTCCACCCCTCGGCCATTCAAACTTGTAACTCTGAATAAGCGCGACACCGGAACCCTTTCTTTTTCAGCTTTCATAACATTTTAAACTTTTACTACCTTAGATAAATATGTTGGGAGAGATTCTTGCTTTAAGAGTTATATTACGCCGATGTATTACCTTTCCTTTTTATATGGCTGGCTTCGCAAGCGGTGCAAGATGCAGCGAATTCTGTGAGCTGATTGGCTATTAACCCTTGCTTATTTTTCGTTTTCTGCGGTGGCCAGCGTTGCAGCCATTTTGTCTTTGTGTAACCTGCAGGCAAGCTCTCGCTCGGCTCTTAACGCTTGGCTCAGGTTTGAGTCTTCCTGCTTGGTCAATAACGCATTACTGGATCTACCGCGCTCTATGTTAATTTCCAAACCACCCTAGCGCAGAGCGCTTGACTCAGTATTTTAAGTTGGTGTTTCGGAAAAAGTCAACGTCCCACCCCTCTCAAGAAGCTTTTAGAATATAAAAATTCAAGGACTTTCCAAGGATTGGTTAAATTCATTGGGGGACTTGCCCTGAAATTAACGGACTTGCAAGACAGTACGAACCCTGTTAAAGTTCAAGGGAGTTTAAACTTGTTCGTAACGTGTCATTAAACGAAAGTTGGTCTTTGTCTGTTTAAAAGCTTTGTCAGCTTGTTCAACACCTATCTTGATTTGAAAACAATTATTACTACCCCCGGTCTCTGTTTATTCACGATTTGAATCATCGTTGCGGAGGAGGTAACGCAAAAAGATTTTCAACACCAGTGCCTTAATCACATCGTACCTATAATGTCTGTAATCTGTCGCAACTATCTAGAGGATTCAGGCACCAATATAGGTCATCTGAAGGCCAGTGACAAAGAATCTTATGAGTACTGCATGAATATAGATTAAAAAAAACTGGAACAGTATGTAAACTATAAATGCGACTTAAAATATCAGTGAGAAAAAGCCGCCATGTATTGTGGACTCTGCGTTAAACAGCAAATGAAATTATAGGTTGTAATACCCCGAGTTTATTCCCAATAACTGGTACCCGGATGCTCAAAAATTACAGCACCAAGCGTCAGCTGTCAAAGATTCCGAACACAGCGGAAAAAAAGTCATCGGTTCTGGAATTTACTTTCAAAAATCTGGTAAAATTGATTAGAAAACAAAACACTCAGGCCGCCAGTTAAATGTCGTAGTAAATAAGCGTCGCAGCCTATGTTAGTATTAATGAAGTTAACTAAATCCGCAAGCATTGACTAAGAAATGTTTCTTCGACGTGACTGTAACTGCCGCAACACACTACGGGCGAGCGCTTCGTCTTGTCACTATTTTTAAGCGCCGGCCATGTACACTTTTTTCGGATACGGCTTCTTTAATTACCTTTTCACGCCATAGGATGATGACATGATTGTGTAAAAGTTGACGCCTCTATCAGATTAGGAGCGAAAAACGATCAAAAATTTTACCCAAGCAAGCCACTGGTATCCAGCAGAGAATGCGGACTAAAAGTACGGATTCTCTGCTGGATACCTAGACTTTTTTTGGTTGCTAACGGCGTGAGGCTCGTTATGCAACGCCTCAATTCCGTTCCGTTTCGCATATTTCTGTCACGCACTCCTCTTAAATAAACATCCGTGAAATTGGCCCTCACTCAATTAACAATTTGGCGTGTTGAATAATAAATACTTACTAAACGTTTTGGTGTGTCGTATCTTGGATTATTTTTAATCATCGTTGTTTGTATAATATTCATATTTTTCTCGTCAAAATACGGCACAAATCGAAAAAATACTCAGCTATGCTACACAGTAAAACGTCTAATAAGATGTACTCTTACTATTTCTGTTCGGTCTCCATTCACCCAGGCGGTGTGCGCACTCCGATTGCATTGCATTGTGGTAGCGTTATTTTCAATATGGCGGTAAAAGCCGCAGAAATGGGTAGAGTTTGAGTGAACATTCCGTAAAAGTAAGGCCATTTCTTTTTCCTTTCACTATAGGTAAATATAGTTTGATATAGTCCGAACGTGTAGAAGTATTTTTCGTGCGTATTTGTCACGTATTATATCGTTCTCAAGAACAAACGCAAGCACTGCGTTTTAGCATGTAATTTTAGACCGGTTTTCGACCAGATCAAACTCGTTGTACGTCGTAGTTTAAAGCCTTTCAAAGATTTATACGGCCACTTTGATCCTTGTTCAGCAGCTCTGACCAAACGCGCTCAAACGCACTCCAATGGTACAAATGTTTTAGGCATTTCAAGTGATAGTGTTTGAGACTCTTTTGTGGAGCGAAAAGGCCCATTGTTGCGTTTAGTGTGTTGCGTTACATAGCGTTACTACTGCAAGGGCATTTATCAATCGTGTTGTAAACCCACTTTCCTAAGTGAAGGAAAATTAAATAATAGCGAGTGTTGTGGGGTAAATCTTCTATCTTGATCACTGAATGAAGGACAGTTTAATTAGAGCAATGAAAAGAGTCACTTGATCCATGAAAACCTCTACCTTGCGTGAGGCGACACGCCGGAAAGCCAGAAAGTAAAACGCAGTCGACTATTGAAAGGTGTTGGTAGGCCAGTGCGTCTCCTACCATTTTCTAGCGCTTTTAAACCTTCTACTCTCAACGTTTAGCTCTTATTAGGATATCTTTTGATGACTTTCCTTTGCGATGTGATAATATGGGTCAGTTTTGAGGTGTCATAATTCTCTTTGGCGAAGCCGGATGAGATTGTGTTACAAAAGGCAATATTTTTTTTTGTGCCCGCGCTATTTTCTTTGAAGTAATAACTCTAGAGATACGTTCTCAAAACCCTCATGTAGGTTCCTCTACTCTCGAAGGGTATTTTGAAACTCTACGTTTTTACTAAACGTGGAGCGCGACAAATTCGTTCTTAGGAGGCGTGGGGCTTCTCCTTTTACAAATCCCGTATTTACGCTCAGTGGAAAAAGTTCGTCTAGTACAAGGTCTCTTTCTCTCTAATATCCGTTTGCATGTCAAGGGTCAATTCACAGTTGAATAACTCGCGTCTTGGAATGTAACTACTGACTTTGAAATTACTCATCCCGCCATCGGTTGTGAACGTAACTGTCGCCATTTGTGTCGAGATTCTTAGGCAGATTGCAGTTTCGAATCTTTGTAAATAACGTCAGTTGCCTCCTAAGAACGAATTCGTCACGGAAGAATGACAGGAGTCGCACAGGCTCGTCAAACGATTTAACTTTCGAAGGAGTAGCAACAGACAGTGAATCCCCATCACAATCCACGTATGTTCACGCCGCATCACGCTGTCACAAAAGATGTTTACTCTAACGCGTCAAGATGCATATGCTCAATTTTTGTTTTACGACCATGATGCAACGCAATCAGAGTGCGCACACCACCGGTCAAGAGGGGCAGAGGGAAACTGGTAATAACCTTTTGTCAACATGGCGGACGAAGCTGATGAAATAATTCCGAATGTGATCGTGTGAACCGTTATTGGTTTCCTTACCCGTAATAATGAGGTCAGAGTATATATTCAATTTAAAACAACATGAGTGAGCAACAAGCAATTCTGACCGTCAACCAGCTTCAAAAACGCCTTCAATCACTCGGTTCATTCGCTACGAGCATCTTGTAGCCGGCGTGTCCGGAGGGGTTACTTTAACTCTTGTGCTGCATCCGTTGGACCTGATCAAAATTAGATTTCAAGGTGAGGCACGGTATAAAATAACATATTAGGAGACCCCCATCAATTTATTGTGAGGCGAGGCTATTTTGAAAACGGGAACATCAGCAGCGATGTAAAACATTCCTGTCTGAGTTTATTTCCGCACAGATAAGCCTATTTCATTAAATTTTCACCTCTATTTAATGAACGAAAGTTTCCGCACATTTTTATATCAATTTGAACTGACGTGAGCAATTTAGATGATCTTGAAATAATTAAATCTTCTCATATACAGAACTGTTTTGACTTTCGCTTTAGCAAAAGCATTCAAAAAAGGAATTGATTACAGCAATGCTGTGGGAAGTATTTGAAACTTCTCATTGTACGACTTACTGGAAACTTTAATTTACTAAAAACTCTTATTGTTTAAACTTAATGAATGGATGTTTTATTTCTAATTTAGAACACAGCTAGCAGAACCGCACAATCAAATTCAGTAATTATTTGTAAGCGTGCTCAAAATCCCGATAGTGCACGCTGACAGCGTCAGCAAATCGCTTCGCGAGAAATTTTTTGTTTCACGCGAGCAGCCATTGCTAGTGCAGGGAAAAATAATATATTTCGCGATAATAATGGATACAAACAGAAGCTTGGCCTACTAGTCGGAAAACAAAGACAATGTTTCAACCTTTTCCCTTGGGCTAGAGTTCTTAATGAGGCAGAAAAAGAGAAAAACAACGGAAAAGGAGACTTGGCATCAGCGCCGTCACGATTCGCTTCAACTGATATTGTTTCCGCTTCTCGCGTCGGATTTGATGCACAATTCCACCGGCTATGTTCTAAAACAATTGGTTCATACTTTCAGCTGTGCATTATCGAGTTATGGAGCACATGGGAAGTTTGGAGAGCACTCAAGAAGCTAGAGTTGCCCTCGGCTATCGCCTCGGGCAACTCTTATGCTTCTTTCATGATCTCCAAACTTCCCGTGTGCTCCATAACTTGATAGTGCACGCTAAAGCATGAACCAATTGTTAATTAAATATCCCTGTATTAGTGTTGGCTTCCTTATTAATTATGATTTAGTTTATGGTGATATATGCGACAACCACTTGTTAGGAATAGGATATCATTTTTACTCGCAAGTTTTTTAAATGTTTTTTTAAATGTTGGACTGCAATCTCCTGATTTAAGGCTTAATATGCAGTGTTTTGGCGGGTGACTTCGTTTGCTTGATTTTCGTTTGACACGTCTTTATATCCACTGATAATAAGAGACAGTTCTTTCCTGTGATTCTCGTCTATTTTATCGTAGTCGTCTAATGAAGATTCACGTACATGGCTTGTTATTTCACAGATGATATTGCGCGGTTGACCTGATTTCTTCAGTTTTGATACCAATGTTTTCCTCATGCTGTGGTTCGTCAGCTTCTTAATCGTCCTGAGACAGGAGGCCATAGATTTCATTTAATTGCCGATGGTGTTTTGTCCCATTTGAACTTTGGTATACCAAACATCTGCTGATTTAGGACGATTTATGATGCTTAGATAGAGTGGCCCTGTGTTCTTCATTCCTTCGGGTCGCTTGGACAACCAAAGCTTGAATAGCCGCACTGGATCGCTTTTTCCGCCATCGGTGCTGAACATTGTTTGTGGTGTTGTTCTTCGCCTGATGGTGAGACCACCGCTCCGTGTTTTAGTGGGACCATATGGTGGGACCTTCTCTGAACTCAACAACTTCAGTTCCATCTTCTCGCTGTCTTATAATTACATCTTCCACGTACGCATCGTAGTGTTCTTGGCGACCACGAAATCCCAGTTGTTCCGTCAAATTTTTAAAGTTGCCATTGGTCAAGACCTTTCCATTAAAATCGCCCAACTGACCTTTTTCCCACAGGGCTGACTCTTCTTCAGATGTGATTGGCTGAGCTTTGTTGGGTCTCTTTCCCTTTCCTTGTTGACGCAGGGAAATTGCTTTCGCATTGAGGATTTCTCGTGAGGAGTGAAACTCCCTCGATTGCACGATGCTCAATGGATAGTTCTTCTCCTTTAGATATCTTTCTATGGCACTCTGCATGATTTTAAGGGATTCTGGCTCGTAATCATCTCCGTCCTTTTTTCTTACTTCGGCGTAAAACTTACTCAGGACTTTGTCAAGTTCTTCAGGCGCCATTGTTTCGATGGAGACTTATTCAAGGTGGCGGCATTGACACCAGCTTCTGAAAACATTCATCCATTGTTTTGTGGAGCGGGACGTATTTTTATTGGAAGTAACAGACTTACGCTCATGTATTTTATCGCTTGAAATGATGGGAAATCTTGCAATATCCAACTCTTGTAGTGGCTTCTGATTTTCTTCTTTTGTTGTTGACTCGGTGGACTCGGGATCGCGCGGATTTTGAGCCTGAGAAGGTACAAAATCGTCAAAATATTCACTAAAATGTAGACAAAAAGTGGGAAAGTCCCTGGCATGTTGGTCTTCAGCCTGAAGAATATCATTGTCATCATTCAAAAACTGGATGAAATTAAACTCATCCATTTTTGGGGGAAAAAAATAAGAGTTTTGGAAACGAAAGTTGCAAAATTTGCCAGATGATACTCCTTGTTTTTCATTTTCCTGCAATTTAATTGGTCACTTTAAACAAGCCTTGAAATCTGATTGGTTGTTTTTTTTAAGTGTAAATTCCTCATTGGCTGGAAAAAAGATGCGATTTAGAGCAAAAAATGGTGCGATTTGGGAATAAATCGCACCAATTAGAGCCAATCAGATTACAGGGACCACCAGTGATTTCAAAATGAATGTAATAAAGTGAAATATGGTATCGGTCTTATTTTTGGCTGTTAACCGAACTTGATAGTTTAAGCAGCTTCAACATTTTTAGTGTAGATGCAACAGAGGAGACAAAAATTTGTCATGAAAAAAAAAATGTGTCCTTTGATGTTGTCAGGGAAATTCTAGTTTAGTCTGCTTGTACAGATACTGGTCGTAATGGAAACTTGTGGATAAAAGTCAGCCTCATGCCTATAATTATTGTAAATGTGAGGTGATTGGCTTTTCTGCAAAATGTTTTAGCTTGTAAAATCTTATTGTCCATGTGTTGGTAAGTTGGTTGGGGTGACTGTTATTTCCACAATCTTATGCTGATGATGCATGTGGCAATTTTATTTGGGGATCGTAACAAATTTCATAGCTGTGATTGGCTTATTGAATCACTGATATTAGCATGTTAGAAATGCGGAGACACACCTGGTGATTTTATACGCCAATCACAGTGATCTGCGAATATCACGATTGCCATACCAAGCATACTCGGTGACTTTCGTTTTAAATGGCCCAGTGTGTCGCAGACTTTAATTGAAGTTAGCATGCGGAGTCAACTTCCATTAAGGTTGTCAAAACATCAACTACCAATACCAGGAACAGTCTTTCTCAAGAGTATTTACTGCAAGAATGTGTTTGTAGTGTACATGTATGTGACTGTATGCAATGAAACATTTTTTAAATAAATTTTTCTTAGTTAATGATGGAAGTGGAAAGTTACTCGCTTACAAAGGACTTACTGATGCAGTTAAGTCAATTGTGAGAACAAACGGCTTAAAAGGATTATATCAGGTACTTTCAGTTAAATAAAAAGTATTGTAATACTGGTACAATTTGTGAATCAACTAACTAATTTTGGAGGTTAGCAGTTTTCTTTTAATCCATGTTTACCACTTTCAAAAACTCGAGTATTGCCCTTTCTGCTCACCATACAATGCAAATTTTTTTCCTATCTGGAGAATTTGGTAATAAAGCAAGTAATGCCCCATTCATTTAAATTTTCTGCCCTGTCATCACCTTTGCTTGACAGTGTGTTGTTATTCTGAGGAGAAATTACTTTTCAAGAAATTACTTTACGCGAGACATGCGCGCCACGCGGACGTCAATGTGTTTACATACAATGGGGGAGAGGAGGAGGGGAGTAGGCTAGCTTGAACAAAGTGCGATGAGAATTTTAAAAAATAACGAAATGATTTAAAGAAAAAAAAAAACGCGCAGTGATTCCTATTTTAATGACACCGAATAAAAGGAAAAAATCTATAAACACGCAGTTCACTTTTCATCCTGTGCAAAGACTGTTTTGCCAGTATTTTTGGTTGTGTTAGTAGTAGTGATAAGGGTTAAAAATGGCTTCAATGCAGTCATTTTGATTATAAAAACTTACAGGACCTTGTTCTGAGTATTGTATTTGCTAGTTATTTTAAAGAATTTCTACGTGTATTATTCATTTTGTTTCTAAAAATATCGAATTCAAATGGAATTGACGGGGAAATTTTATTTTCCTTCACTTTCCATAAAATGCAAAGTCAGCACTTTTCTCACATTTCAAAGCCAGTTATCTCGTAATATTGCGTGGCTACCCCCAATTTTTTTTTTTTTGTATTGGATTCTGATAGCCCTTGATACGATACATTTTGCTTGCATAGGCATTGGCTGGGGAAAGTTAGATTGATTACGAGGACGCAATACAGGGCTACGAGATCAAAATGCTTTAAGCATATCAAATTTATCATTCCACAAAAGCTGAACTTGAAGATCCTTCAAAACTAAAACATTCAAATATAGCAAATTACGAGTAATTTCGTTCTGTTCTCACAATTTAAAGTATGGAGTGTTTTTTAAAAGTTTTTATAACATAACCAAAGTAAAGCGCGCGCTCTGATTGGTCAATTTAGCGTCCCCCATTTGCCCATGGGTGTACGCTGCTGACGTGAGCAAATGCAAAGACTATTTTTCCGCGCGCGCTTGTTTTTTCTGGTCGCGTAAGATTTGTTAAATAAAAGGAACTCTTTAGCTACAGTGCATCAATGTTATAAATAAAACAAATGGTAAACACCACAGCGTACACTATTGAGTTATGGATGCACTTGGGAGGTTTGCTAAGCACTCAAGAAGCTAGAGTCGCTCTCGGCTATCGCCTTGAGCGACTCTTACGCTTCTTTCGTGCTTAACAACCTCCCGCGTGCATCCATAACTCAATAGTGTACGCTGTGGTGTTTACCATTTGTTAATTTTAGGCAACAATTTAATGTGGAAGTAATATGACTGTTGTACGTCTTCATCTGGCACACAATCATTTCTTCTTTGAGTGAAAAAAGGATTATTTTGCTTCAGCGCAAGCACTTACAATGTATTCATGTGGTCTTATACTCAATATTTTCAGATTTAGCTCAAGAAAGGAAGTATTTGGTGGATTTTCCGCCATTTAAGACTCGCCCCTCTCGCTTCTGTGATGGAGTTTGTCACAGCTAATGATCAATGCGGGACAGAAGTAAACATACAAGGAATGGCTCTCAAGCGCTCTGTCTTCAAAAGATGGTCAGTGGCGGCTCCTCGCCTCTGCAATGTCAAATGCGGACAGGAGATCAGGTGCCAAAGCTATAACTAGAATCGAAAATACCAAATGTGTGAACTAAATAGCCGCACCAGGGAGGCGAGACCAGGGAATTTTCTTTCAACCCCTGGATGGTTTTACATTCAGCGACTGAACGGCAAAGGTATGAAATCAAAAGTTTATCTCTATGTTTGGTTGGTATTCCTTGAATTATTCTCTATCCTGGGCCGATCCGGTTCCTTCTCACCTGAAAGAACTTAAAATATAAAGAAACTAAAATATCTGCCTTTACTGCAGCTCCCTTAGGCTCTATCCCTGAATTACCGGCGCTGACTTGTCAAGAAATATAAGCAAGTGAAGGTAAATACACCATGGACAGAAAGTATTGGCTGGATCCAACTAGGAAAGGGAAGGCAGTACTGATTTACCATGTTATGGTTAACGAAGGTAGGTCCCATAAGTTTTGTTTGAGTTATTGTATTTTATGAATAGTTATCAGTATCATGAAAGTATTATAAATTATTCATGTACTATCATTAATATCACTATCGTAATATTTGGTTTGGACCAGTTCTATGGTGGATGCCTCTCGTGAGTTACTCTAACTTAGTCACTTCTTCTCTTTCTAAACTGTAGATATGGATGAATGTAAATTTAACATCAGCGGCTGCGACGTGAATGCAGACTGTACGAATACGTATGGTTCTTACATCTGCACTTGTAAAGTGGGATACACTAGCGATGGACACTCATGCTCAGTTAATTTTGAGGATGATCTAGTGGATGCCTTCCGAATAACTGCCTTAGCATTTTTTTTTTTTTTTGGTATATCGTCTCATATCATTATACAGCATTATCCATGCAATGTTTTCGTAAAGTTTCCGTGATGTGCGTCTGGCTTGTTTCAAAGCTGTTGTGTTCATAGATTTAAAAAAAATCTTTGTGCTGAAATATACGAACAACAGATTGTATACTTGTACTTGTCACCACGGATTTACAGGAAATGGACGCAACTGTACGGGTACTAGATTCCTTCCTTTTTTTAAACCCCTCATATTAGAAAGAAAGGTACTGTCATCTTAGAAAGACTTGTTTTACCAGCATGCCTTAAAGAAAATAGCGACGGGTGTAGGCCTGAAGACAATGCCGACAATAACACAAATATATTAAATAAACATTGCGTGATAAAAAATCTTAATGACACAAATCGTTGTATTAGTGGTAAAAAATCTCAACTGGTAGAAGGCAGACTTGATGATTACTAGTGGGTAAGAACTAAGTATGTAAATTTTAACCTGGATATGCTGGAAATGGACAAAACTGTACAAGCGAAGTTAGTCTCATTGCAATCAAATCATGTCCAGAATTTTCCAACATGACGCGTTGACTATAATGCCGCGCTATTCAGCCGCGTTACTAGAGAATTAGAAAATATATCACTCATGACCCGTTTAAGTTTAAGGATCCGTCAGGGACTCTTAGGTTTTGTTCTGACTTGTAAATGAAACATTTTAATAACTGATGCATTGTTATTCTGATTTGAACTTGGTCAGTAAACTAAGAGCAGAATCAGTTTATACAAAGTTTGGTTCCAGGACCTTAAACCTTCCTTTCTGTTTAAATTCTTTCTCCGTGTAATGTTTTCTTTCGACAACTTTCTAATTTGATGTCGATGGATGCAAAGGCAGCAATAACCTCTGTGACGAAATTGCAAATTGCTCCAATACTTTTGGGTCTTATAGTTGCACCTGCGAAGATGGATTTACTGGAGATGGACACTTGTGCTCAGGTAAAATGAAAACCTACAGTCGTCTCGAAGTACAATACTCAAATCGTTTCGCACGAAGGCAATGGAGATTTTGAAAAACAAAAAACAAAACAAAACAAACAAAAAAACCGGTTGCTTAACTTAATTCCTGGTCATTCACTTTATTTTTTGTATCCAAAAAGTTACATTGACATACCTACTGCTTCCAGATATCGATGAGTGCAGCAATGGAAGCCATATTTGTGATAGGAAAGCCAACTGTACCAACACTAAGGGCTCTCGTAACTGCACCTGCAAGAAAGGGTTCATTGGAGATGGGCAATCATACCGAGGTAATTGAAATTAGCATCAGAATCCGACTCTACATAACAACTATCACCTTAGTAGCTGTTATTCCTTAGATTTTTTAATGCTGTTCCATCTATGAGTTGAATATGCTTAGTTATGTGGACAATTCTCTATCTAGCATTTATTTTACGAAACTCACGGAAGTCGCCTATCTTGTTTTTTTGTTACAGCTGATATACTTTTCAGTGACATATTTTCGTGCGTTTATTTGTTTGTTTGTTTGGTGTTTTGGGGTGTTTTGCTTCCAGATATCGATGAGTGCAATAATGGAGACCATCTCTGTGACGTCAGTGCGAACTGTACCAACACTAACGGTTCCCACAACTGCACCTGCAGGGAAGGATACATCGGAGATGGACAGTCATGCCAAGGTAAGTTTGAGCTACCATCAGGCGAGCGAATAATGAATCAGAAATACGACCTCGCTCGCACGCAATATCAAAGAAGCCTTAGCATTAAACGAAGCATCTTTAGCAGGAAATATTAATCCTATTAAGCGCTACGTTTTGCATCATGTCTCCTTGCATGTTTATGCAAGGAGTCACAATTATCCGGCCACATTTTGCTTGTTTCAGAGCCATCATATTGGTGGGTTAAGAGATATTTGTGCTGAGATGTTTGTTTACAATATCTAATTCGTAAAACAGAAAAAGGAGAGACCTTTGTTTTATGCTTTGCAATGATTAATAGCATCGTGCAACTGAGAGTGTTCATCCATTTCAAGGTGACAAAAATAAAAAAGGAGTGCAAAATATATTTATGATGTCTCAGATATTGACGAATGTAAAGGAAATCACTCTTGTCACGTGAATGCTACCTGCACGAACACCGATGGATCGTACGTTTGTACTTGTAAGCCCGGATATACTGGAAATGGACACAATTCTACAGGTACTTAATGTCTTTTACTGTGACCCTTCAAATTCGAGAGAAAAGTAATATCCTTGCCCAAAGTGTATATTAATTATATCCTGTCATCAGTCTACGTCACTACGAGATGCACGCACATGCTGCTGGTCAGTGCTCGCTTGCTGGTCTAGATCTTCAAACCATCTTTTTTCAACTTCGTAATGCAAGGAAAATATCCGCAATCCTGCGCTCCTTTGGAATCCTTTCTACAAAATTCCAAGCTTAAGGTACGTGGAAGTCCATGATTTTTTGATTTGTCCACAAATCTCAGCGAAAATATCCTGATGGGCGATTCAAACAATGCCGCTCCTGAAATGAATGAATTGCACGAGGACACCTCACGAAGATCACAGAGTGCCGAGGAGGGCAGCCTTAACAAGGCTATTTTCTCAATTAACGAAAATATGACTAAGATGGCGGCCATTTTTGAGAACATGTGCGACACTAAAGGGCCACCGGCCAAGAAACGAAAGGCTAGAGGTGAAGACAGCATGTCAGCCTCTGACCCAGAGTCAGAGGAGGAGGCCGGGCTTTCAACCTCTCATCACATGGATGATAATGTTAAGTTGTATGCTAGCGGTGAATTGGAGGACGACGATGCCGTCAAAGTGCTCACCGAGCGTAATAAAAACCCTAAAAAGGTCACCGACCAGAAAAGTAGCAAAGGAAAGATGCTCAACTCATTGACTGATGCCTATAACACTGAAGACGCCATCGGCGATGATTTGGATGAGAATGTGACAACTCTTGTCAAAAAGCGATGGGGTAAGAAATTAAATCCTAATAAAATCAAGACAATTGTTGAAAAGCACAAACGTCCGGTAAATTGTCCTGAACTCAAACAGATAAAGGTCAATCAGGAGATATGGGCGCAATTAAATGCCCGCCAGCGGAAAGCTGTTTTACAAACTGCCAATCCTCAGCAGCTTGTCAATAAGACAGCTATCATCAATTTACAAACCCCTCAGTGGATTACTGCAAATGCTGAAAATACACCAGAGCTTATAAATAATCTCGCCGATACCATTGCAATGTTGGGTCATGTACAGACCCAGATGTCTCAGTTAAGACGAGAGCAAATTAAGCCTGCACTAAGCTACGAGTATAAGTCAATATGCTCATTTGAAGTACCTGCTACTTCACAACAACTCTTTGGGGACGAATTGTCCAAGCATCTAAAGGATGCAAGGGAAACTAGTAAACTGAGGAAGGTTATAAAACCCAAAAACACTGCAAGCAACCGACCCCAATCGAAATGTGCCTGCCAGGAAAGACTCGTTTCAGGGAGATAGCCACCTTTCAAAAGCCGGGGCAATCAAGGCAAACAACAGGGCCAGAGAGCCACCAAGTGGTAAAAAAATTGAGAGAAATCCAAAACTCGGTAAGTATGTTTACACAAATTTTGCCACTCTTATTGAATTACCTTCATAGCCGATGTACCAGTTTTACAGCTGGGCAGGTGAAATTACACTACTCAGCTTGGACAAAACTAACTAGTGACAAGGATATCTTATCTGATGTCCTCGGAGTAAGCATCCAATGTGATGACACTCCAGTGCAACATAAACTCCCAACAAACAAGCACAATGAGAATGATACTATAAACATCAATCTGGAAGTTCAAAAATTGCCTTCGAAAGGGCTAATTGAAGAGGCTAGCTATTATCCAGAACAAATAAGCTCAAATATCTTTCTAATACCTAAGAAATATGGGACTCATAGACTTATTTTAAACTTAAAAAAGTTTAATGAGGTTGTTACTAACTATCATTTTAAAATGGATTCTCTTGGCACTATAACAAAATTGGCTACCCAAAATTGCTACATGGCAGGCATAGACATGAAGGATACCTATTACTCTATACCAATCAAGCAATCAGAAAGAAAGTATTTACGTTTTCACTGGGAAAATAAGACCTACCAGTTTTCCTGTCTGCCAAATGGGTTAGCTTGTGCCCCCGGAAGTTTACTAAAATACTTAGGCCAGTGCTGGCCCACCTGCATACTAAAGGGTACATGTCAGTTGCTCACTTGGATGATGTTTATCTCCAAGCGCAGACATATGATCAATTTATTTTGAATGTCACAGAGGCTATGCTGATTCTTGAGTAGCTTGGCTTCATTGTACACCCTGTGAAGTCTCTTTTGATCCCTTCCCATGAGATAGTAGTCCTTGGTTTTCTCATAAACTCAGTGACAATGACTATCAGACTTATCAATGAGAAAGCAAAAAGGAATATGCGATGCGTGCAAGGATGTTCAGCATGGCAAAATTACCATCAGAGAAGAAGCCAGAGTACTTGGTAAACTAGTATCAAGTTTCCCAGGGGTCATGCATGGTCCTTTATACTACAGACAACTCGAGGCTGACAAAACTGCAGCTCTTAAAAGAAATAAAGGAAATTTTGACTACTATATGACATTGTCACATGGAGCCCTTCAGGAGCTACAGTGGTGGGTTAGAAAAGTCGAAAAGTCCTTCTATGTAATTTACCACCCTAAACTTGAGCTCCTTATAACCACAGATGCCTCACTCTTTGGGAGGGGTGCTCATTGTGGGGAGATCTCAACTGGAGGAAACTGGTCTTTCTCTGAATCCCAGAATCATATTAATCAGCTAGAAATGCATGCTATTCTACTGGCTCTGAAAACCTTTGCAAAAGAAAAGAAAAATTTCCATGTCAGAATAATGTGTGATAATACAACAGCTGTCAGTGTGTTAAATCATATGGGTTCTAGCCATTCGCATAGCTGTAATCTAATGACAAAAGAAATTTGGGAATGGTGTACGGACAGGGGAATCTGGCTGAGCGTTGCCCATATACCAGGAAAGCATAACTTGGTTGCTGATTTTGAATCCAGGAGAAATGAGAGAGAGTCAGAGTGGATGCTAGACAAAGATGCCTTGTTTCATGCCTTAGAAAAATTAACGTTCCTGCCAGAAATTGACTTATTCGCTTTTCGCATTAATAATCAGTTTCCAAGTTGTGTTTCCTACAAACCAGATCCAACTGCTAGTGCTATAGATGCATTCTCATTGGATTGGTCGGTGCTGAAATTAAATGCATTTCCCCCCTTTAGTGTCATTCCAGCCTGCCTAAGCAAAATGGTATCAGATCAGGCAGCAGGAATTGTTGTTCTCCCAGATTGGCCAACTCAGAGTTGGTTTCCCAAAGTTCTGCACATGATGGTCAAGGAGAGAGTGCTGATAAAAGCAAGAAAGGAACTTCTGTTTCTACCGAGCCACCCGTCCGAAGTACATCCCCTGTGGGAAAAACTCAGTCTGATGGTATGTCTATTATCAGGGAAACCTAAATCGCATTGGGCTGTCCTCTAGTGCACAAAAACAGGTAATGGCATCATGGAGGCCTGGTATTTCGAAACAGTATGATTCCTACCTGGTCTGACTATTTGCAAGGATAATGGCATTAACAGATGTCATCCGACCATTACCCAGGCAATTGAATTTTTAGTATCTCTCTACTCTTCAGGACTTGGCTATACTGCTGTAAATTCGGCACGCTCAGCACTCTCAGCGGTGATAATCATTGATGATGGGAGTAAATTTGGGGAGCACCCTTAGTTTGTCGCTGTTTATAAGGGATTTATGAACTTAGGCCTGCATTGCCTAGATACAGCGAGATTTGGGACGTTAATATTGTTTTGGACTACTTCAGGACCATGAAGTTGGCCTAGGAGTTATCGTTGAAATATTTTTCGTTAAAATTGACAATGTTGTTACATCTAACAACTGGCCAACGAGGCCAGACGGGTTCATTTATTTGACATCAATCATATACGAGCAGTTGGGGACATGTATAGGATTACCGTCATGGACAAGCTAAGGCAATCAAAGGCAGGAAAGCACCTGGGGCCTATCGAACTTTTAGCCTTTAAAGAGGACAAAAAATTTGTGTAGTGGAGCACCTGACTGAATACCTTAGTAGGACCAAGCCACTAAGGAAGGAGTATTCCCAGTTGCTCTCAACCTACATCAAGCCTCATGATCCTGTTTCGCGGGACACTGTATCTAGATGGACAAAGGCAGCTATGAAATCAGCAGGAATTGACATCACTGCCTATTCTGCACACAGTACCAGATCTGCGTCCACTTCGTCTTGTAAAGCTAAGGGACTTGCGATACAAGAAATTTTGAAAGCAGCAGGATGGCTCAGCTCTGGAACTTTTGCACGTTTCTATGAGAAGCCGGTCGATAGAGCAGCAAATTTTGGACACGTTATTGGAGTGAACAATGATTCACATCTGTAGCCCCTTTTGACAATAAATGTCGTTATTGTTGTTGAACTATGTCTGATTTTGTTGATAACTCATGGCACAGGAATTTGAAGTCTCATGTGACACCGTAATGACGTAGACTGATGACAGGATAGAATTACAAAATTAAACGAGACTTACCTGTAAGTTGAAGTTTGGTTGGGATTCTCTCCTGTCATCAGTCCGGAACGAAGGAGTAACATCCCAACCCACCCACCCTTCTCCTTCGTTCCTTATCCTGTGCCATTCACGTTGAAGACTGATCAGCAGCATGCGCGCGCATCTCATGTGACTCCTTCGTTCCAGACTGATGACAGGATAGAATCCCAATCAAATTTCAACTTACAGGTAAGTCTCGTTTAATTCTGTAATCATATCATAATATTCTAAGTGGAAAGGGAAAACATTGTGGGCCTGTTGGCGAGGCAGACAATAATGTAATTCCAAATGCCAGACTGACAGCAAGCACTATTTTCACTTATCGTGATATTATGCAAGAGTGTGAAATGTTGTTATTCACAAGTATGGTTATTGACTTTATGGTGGGACCGAAAGTCTCGTGACCAGTGAAACAGAATTATATATATTGCTAAGTTGAAGAAAAAAACACTCATCAGTTAAACGTTGCGATTTTTGTGGTGGTTCTGAAAAAACCGTCTCTTATACGGCCTCCGTCAAATGACCACAAAACGAATCCCGACCACACGAGCAGAGCTTTTTGGTAAATGTAGCGTCTCAATAATGGGACAGTAAACGAAACAAAACATGCTGATATCACGAAAGATTGTGATCAGTTAGCGAACAGCGAAACCAGGGTGATATTTACCCAGTGAAATAAGTGATTTCCGCCGATAGGAATGAAATCGTACATGCAACTTACAACATATAAATGCTAAGAAGTCGAAGTATATTGCAAAATTAAAAGCGCGTATAAATACAGCGAGGTTTACTCAACCGATTTTGGCGTCCTTTCTTTGTTTGGTAAACCCTATGTTTCAAACACAAAGAATGTCGACGTGAGGTTTAACACGAATTTCGTTCTTATAAACATGATTCGCAATCAAAGCTAATGACTTATGTTAAACAGAAGGTTAGATCTTGCTGTTTATTGATCGTTTAATTGTTATGATGTGATATTAAGACTATATCCAAACACGGAAAAATTTCGCAGAAAGCGACTTAGCATCCTCTAGGAGTCCCTGAAGGGCAAACGGATCAAACTTAGAATGAGTTAGAGTAATAAGTCGCATGTCAGCGATGTTCCCTCTGACGATCGCGTTCGATAATTCATTAAAACTAAGGGTTTACCAAACAAAGTAAGGACGCCAAAGTTTATTGAGTAAACCTCGCTCTACATATACTATGTCTTAGCTTTTATTTGATGTAAGTTTCACACATAACGTCCTTAGTCAAATCGCCACCGGTGGCGATTTGACTTTGAGTGCAGGCAAGTTTTGTGGTGGCGAGTTTGTTGTGATGGCGAATTGACCGTAAAATCCATCAGACCTCTCACGGACCCTTAAAGTTTAGCATCACATTTCCCTCGTTTTACTGATCGTTATAAAAATGCGAAATGACATACCATTTTTGACAGTTTTCGTTTAGACTTGATGTAGATCTAGACTTTGGTTCGTTCTCTGCTCATTGGCACCACCTTATCATTCTGTTAAACTTTAAAAAACTTTAGTCGCACACGTCGCATTCGTCATGTTGTTCCGCCTGTTACAGGCACGGCATTCATAAAAAATGCAGATCTTTCGAGGACTCCCTCATTAAAAAGCAGGCGTTAATCCAGCGGAATAAGTTGGGGTATTAATTAGTTTTATAGTTATGCGTGTTACAAGGATATAAATTTCAGCAAGATATGTTTGTTTGCTTGGTTTTTTTTAGAGGGACTTACTTCTATGAAATTGTCACGATATTACTTTTACCTCCAGATATGGTTGAGTGCAGCAATGGAAGTAATCTCTGTGGCATTCTATATTACAGTATGTCAGCACATCATCCATAATTGTTTAAGGACATCTGGCCTGAGCAGATCTAGCCTCGACATATTTAAGGTTAAAAGCCCATAAGAGCCGATAATCAATTCTTTTCGATGTTGGTGAGGACGGGGGGCTATAAAGAAAAATCTCTTGCAAGAGAGGATATCCTCCTTCGTTGCGTGGTAATTTTTTTCATTATTCCTTAAGGGTGAGCACGATTTTAGTTTTCATTGTTATGAAAATAAGAAAGGTTGTTTTTGTTTCTAAAGAATCATTGCAAGGAAGATTCAAAAACGTCTTGCTGCGTGACTATCATTATAAGAAATAAACATCACCATTAATATCGAGAACTATGCAGAAATGTGTAGTTGCCTTTCAATAAAACGACTAACATTGTCTGCTGTGGCTGCAAACGCATTTCAAAAAGGAAATTTTAATAACACCACGCTTTTTGAATTAAATAGTTTGTACTCTTCCGCTATGGCGGTTAACGCACACCGCCATTGAAGATAACGGTTATGATTTAATAATGATAATCAGAATTATAATATTTATTATTAATAAAAATTAATATTTATATTGCGCAAATTAACATGTGGATATGATGAAATGCGCATCACAACACTTTTCGGGGGACTTTGGCTGGACTGCATCAGCAGTTTAGAATCAATCGAAGGAAACTTATTTGAAGATGCCCCCTCCCCCCAATTCCCAGTAAACAGGCCAGACCACATCATAGTAATCTCGTGAGTGGGTTCTTTAACGTCCCCTGCCTAACTAAATTAACTAATTAATAGATGTAGGAGACGGGGCCTACGGTTTATTCGTTATTATCCGAGAAGACTAGAAAGTCCATCCATTTCTTGATATTATAGAAAGGTAGCGCATTCTCCTCAGTTACTTTAAGACCTTGAGTGTTGGTCCGGCCGGGACTCAAACCATCGACCTCGACCTCCCGCACAACAGTCCAGCGCTCTAACCAATTGAGCTAACCGGGAGGTGGTTTTAAGTGAAGAAGAAAAGAATAACTGACGTTGTGGTAGCCTATTATGATCTTTACCCTTTGGAGACAAATTTGATACACCAGCTCTATTATTTCACTTATGAAAAAAAAAAAAAAGAGAAAACCAATAACTTTAAACGATAGCTTTCAAATCAAAGTCTTCCAAAGTTCTAACGATGTACGAAAGCCTTCTTCGATTTTGGATGATTTCGCTAAGCATGCATTTCTCTTTTTCTTTTCAAACCTAGATGGCACGGAGTTCACTTAAGACGTGCAGAGTTTCTCAGTTATCATGCATATTTTAAGAATGCAGACACCTTTTTTAACTTATTTGTACGTCTTTCTTTGTTTAAGTTAATTACTTAGTTGTGTTAACTCGTGTCCACGAAGTAATTTATAACCTAATAATGATACGAAATTATTAGAAAACTGAATGAAATACAAGTAGAAACCCGTGTATAGGTTTGATTTGTGTAAAGTAAATTAAACATTTGCTAGCGAATAGGATTTTTATGCTCCTTATAACTTCCTCATTTGTTGTGGTTCTTAAGTTGCTATGAAAGCATAGACACTTCACCATTTACATGGCAACCGTCACTAGGCCCAAACCGAACATGCGCTCTCAGTCTTGGGCACCCCAGATAACGTGAACAGTCTAGTGGGTCCAGTTGCCCCAAAAGTTGCTTACAGAGTTTCAATTTTTTTCCCTCCCAGCCCGGCCCGGTTGTACATGTGTTTGGCGTTTGTTTTGCCCTCACCTTCCCTGGGCCAAATTCAAGCAATTTCATTTTTTAATGTTGTTACTGGATTGAACTTATTTTGCTAAGAACTGGCTTTGGGTTTTTACCCATAGTCCTTTGTGTTCAACCTTGGCTTGCTTATTGACCCGTGGCCCAGCAAACAGAGCTCAGGCAAAGCAGCATGACCAGCACTTACTTTCAAGCGGGAAGTTAAAAGAAGAGCATAAATGGTTTATCTAAGCTGATACTTACTTTATTACGGTACTATTGTCTGCGCTTACATTTTGAGGACCAAAAACGTGTTATTTTTTATCATCCTTCTGCTCTACCGGGTATGTGCGATTCCTTCCATCATTACCGAGTCCTTCAATAGGGACCTTAAGATTTGAGGACGGCGTCTTCTTCTGGGACTTCACGGCATATAAAGGCCTGGGGCGAGGACGCCGTTCTTTGTGCGGGAATTTAGACTTAAGAAAAGGTAAATAAGACGCGAACTTTTTCCAGCCCCTGGTCGAGAATAGCGTCCTTCAGGAAAGCGCTGGAAGAACGTCTGTTAAGTTTTTGCGAGGAAATAATCAATGAGGATGAATTTCTGTTGTTGTATGATGTTAACGAGTCGAAAAATCCACAGTATCTTTATTGGAATTATGAAAGATTTACATTGCAAGATAAAAGTGAGACTGAGTGTAAGACAGATTTTCGCTACGAAAATTACGACATCCCTCTCTTGGTTGATGTTCTTGGCTTACCTGACGAAATATAATTAAAATCCTGAGGTTAGCTGGTCTCTTATAAAGTATAAAAAATTAATGCAATGGAGGCTTTCGAAATGAGTATTCTTTGTAGTGGGATGAAACTGGCTTTAAAGGTAAGCCGAGAAAACAAGCATCTTCGATATATCTCTTCTCAAGTCGCGGAAACGGCATGAGAGTAACCATTAAATTACCAATTCATGAATAAATCGGTAAACATGGCAAACAGGAGGAAAATGTATTGAGACTTTAAAAGAAAGATCGCAGCGCTCGAAAACTTTTTATTAGGCTCGCTGTAGAAACTGCGAGTTTGACTTCTGATTATAACTATACTCTACTTACATCAGCCGACCTCTCACATGACATGATAAATTGATGCTAAACATGATAAATTTTTTCCATTCTGTTTATAAGGAAAACATGTGGAGTCTACTTACTCGGAACTGGAATCCATCGTCTATCTCTGAAAAAACAAGGACTGTTAACCACAGATTATACAAAATAACAGCGAAAACGGCGATATAAATTAATAATTTCAGCTCCAAAACCAAACAAATACTCACGTTTTGTGCACGACGGGAAATTTAAAAAATGGCGTACTCACCACATCTGAAACATTGTCCCATTCACACACAGACATGCGCAATGTCATTTTTAGGTGAAAACGAACTTCCGGTGGCGTCCTAGACAGGTGACGTCCTCAAATCGTAAGGTCTCTAATTTCTTCTTTCTTAGGGCTGATGGCAAATTTAAAAAAAGTAAATACATTTCTTGTTTTTTCAAAGTAACACTCGAGACAATCATACTACTACGAAAAGTTGCGACATTTATGGATAAGTTCTAAAACCGTTTCACGACTAAAAAAAGAATTGTTATATATATCCTCAAGGAACAAACAGGAACAAGAAATTTATTATTGATAATGTTTTTTTTTATTATTGTTGTAACTGCAACTACGGTAACAAGAAGGCAAATGCTGACAACAGCCTCCTTTTAAGACGTTTTGAATTTCTGAAAGAAAAAAACTCCACAGAAAAGGTGTTGCATCTTCAAAGGTAGGCTAGTTTCTTTAACACTAGTCAACACTCTATGAAGTAAGACACTACATTTAAATAATCTAGAGAATACAACTTCTTCCCCTTTAAAAACAGATGACGTGATGATGATGAAACACCAAATACTTGGGAAACCTATAATAGGTAGAAGAGGAGAATAACCTATATAAATACTTTGACATAAAGCATTAAACAGCGTAACGAGCTTTATTTTGCAATTAGATAGTCATTAAGTCTATTCGCGTGGTACTTTTCAAGGGAGATGCGATACAATAGATAGAGTTAGGAAGATGGTAAAATTTGAGCTTGGTTGTGATGCAAAGAAATATGCTATTCAATTTTGCCAAGGGTTCGAGACAAAGCCGGAAAAGATCTAAGTTCCGACGATGAATCGAATTGGGTAACCATGCTCAATTTTTGTAAAATAGCGGTCAAACGTCGGGCATGCGAGAGGGAATGAATTCTTGCCGACTGCATGCGAATTTCCCTGGCGAAATGTCAAATGAAAACACAAGAAACAGCCGCTTTCTCGCCAAAAAAAAAAGCGAAATAAATATCGAACCGTTCACAGAAATCTTCCAAAGGAAACAAAAGTAGGGAAAAGCATAACTCCAGACTTTTCGAGGACACAGCATGTTCAAGTACGGATATTCTGTTCTTTGCTCTACAAAGAAGTTGTACGCTTTTAAAATATCGTGGCTCACTGTTCGTGTGGTTATGTTTTAACTCGTGTGAGACAATTTGCTTCTGACATCTAGTCATTATCTATTCATTATACCATTACCGGCGTAGGATGTTATGCTGACAAATTCTTTTGCAAATATGAAGGTCTCAGCTTCCGGAATTAATATTTTCCATTTAGCAAAGTAGTGGATCGCATCATATTATAGTGAGTTGTATGTCAGTGCACGTAAGGTGACGTTCTTACCTCTTGCACATAATCATAATTAGTATCACTGCCTTAGTTGGGGGTACACGTTTCCCGTTTTTCCATCTGCTGGATTTAAGGGGTTTTTGTGTCCAGTATCGGTGTGTTTTCGGTGTCTTGGCTCTTTTCAATCATATATATTAAGAGTACAGGACGCCTTTTATTCCAAGTATTTTTATTATATTTAATTTAATGGTTTTCAGTGGATTGCAACAAATTCATAGTTTAACTTATTGAAATCGCCCAGACTTGCTGGGGATTCGCGTCTATGAAATGCTTCACACACTAATAGCGATACGAAAATACAGTAGGCCAGAGTAAAATACATAAAGGGATCCGATTCGATGTGTGTACACTGACTGTAATATGTTATAGCTGATCATTGATTCTTTGGGTCGCTAATACATGCGTGTGTCGTGATGGAGAAAAGCGCGTTATTCCTTCTAATTATTCTGCGCTACGGGATGTATGCGATTCATTTTTATGTCAACAACTGATGAAAAGTCTAAGAAAACCATTTACGTTCTATTTTACTAAATGTTGCACTCACGATACTTATACCGCTTCAACAGTTGTAACATTTCTTTCAAAAAATGTCAAACTTCCAAGACTGAAGAAAAAAAAAAAAAAAAAAAGCAGCCATTTTTATTGTCAAGGACCAGATAGGAACAACACCTAAATGATTAATTACAGGTTATATATTACCTATTGTCACTGTCACTACGGTTGTAAAACGACAAATGTCGATGGCAGAATCGTTTTTAAGATGTTTTTAATTCCTCAATTAAAAACCCTAGAGAAAGCCTGCTGCACGCTGAAAAGGTAGGCCAGTTTTCTTTGATGCTACCATGTTAAAACTCTGAAAATGAAAGACTTCATTCAAATCATCTGGATACAACTAATAATAATGTGCTTATTCCTTTCTGAAGGTAAAAAGAAAAGCATTATCCGAACAAATAAGATGGGATTCCCGCTCCTGAAGAAAGCGAAAATCGAGAGCGAGAATTTTTTTTTTTTTTTTTTAACGCCGTCCTTGCGGTAGAATAAAATTTTGAAATGGACATTTTATGGAAAGAAGTTACCTAATAATGATACTAAATTATTAGAAAACTGAGTAAAATACAAGTAGAAACCCGTGTATAGCTTTGATTTGTGCTAGGCAAATAATTTATCTAAGCGGATACTTACTTTATAATGGTACTATTGTCCGTGCGTGCATTGTGAGGATCAAAAACGTGTTATTTCTTATTGTTATTCTACTCCACAGGGTGTGTGCGATTCCTTCCATCATTACCGAGTCCTTCATATTCTTCTTTCTTATGGCTGATGGCAAATTTAAGAAAGTAAGTGTTTCTCAAAGCAACACTCGAGACACTCATGCTACTACGAAAAGTTGCGACTTTAATAGATAAATTCTAAATCGTTTCACGACTAAAAAAGGAATTGTTGTTATGTATCCTCAAGAAACAAACAGGAACAAGAAATTCATTATTGATAATGTTTTTTTCTTTTGACTATTTAACTGCAACTACGGTAACAAGACGGCAAATGCTGACAACAGCCTCCTTTTAAGACGTTTTGAATTTCTGAAAAAAACATAAAAACTCCATAGAAAAGGTGTTGCATCTTGAAAGGTAAGCTAGTTTCTTTAACACTTGTCGACACTCTATGAATGAAAACACTACATTTAAATAATTGAGACAATACTACTTCTTCCCCTTTAAAAATAAAAAAGTTAAAAAGTTTCCGAGCGAATAAGATCTGATGATTTTCCGCCCATGAAGAAAATTAAACTTTAAAGCGATTAGTTTTGAGTTTTATATTCCTTGCCTAGATTTCGCATTTTATCATTTTCTGTCAAGAAATAAGATGGTAAAATTGACATGATATCACTAAATATCTAAATAACAGAGAACGCAATTTTTTTTTAATCGACAGATTCGAGACATGATATTTACATGACATTTTTTCAAACTTTTCGTCCATTTATAATGATGAAATTCTCTTCATTACATCTCGAAATTTACGTGTGCGATGCAGCACATTGGACGTGAATGAGGCATAACTGATCGCCAAAGGTGACAAGAAACCTTTACATTCTGAAATTTGGCCAGAGCCTAAGGAAATTCAAATGGAATTGCTTTTTATTGACGTTCTACAACTTTCTACGAATTTTTGTGAGGTGCAAAGTTTTGAAATACTTTTCTTCTTTAATGTTGCGGATGAGAGACGCCAAACCAGTTTTTAATTAATCTAACCTAAAGTTTTGCGAATAAAAAAAAAACAACAAACAAAACAAAACAAAACAACATTATTCAAGTAAACTAACAGTATTTAGTAGAGGGTCAAAAAAGGAATAGTCCCTTTGGGTCTATAAAGCCAATGCGGTGCACCTTTTTTTATATTTTCGCTGTTTCTCAGAATTTTTGTTCTGTCACTTAAGAACGACTTTCTGTAAAATACCAAGGTTAGGTGTCCAAGATGGAAAAATCGAGGTCGCCCAAACTTTGTTACATTAAATCCCTTATAAAGCTCTTTTAGGAAATACAAGATTCGGTTTCTTGTAATTGATATTTTCCAAAAATATAATTTTTTGAATTTTCACCTCCTAGAGGCCCTTAAACCACCAAAAAATGTGTTTCGCATCCTCTCGTGGTGAACAGAAACGGAATCAAAAACCATGACTATTGCGATATAAGATAATTCTATGACCCTTCCATTGTATGAAAACTTTGTTGTAATTTCAAAATATTTCAATCTGAATTTTTAATTTGTTTTCATATCATGATAATCAGGTGAAAATAACCGTCTTGGTTTTCTGCTAAAAAATTAGTTTGGATGGAAGTGAGTTTTGAGATTTGCAAATGTGCTTTTTTAAAAGTGGATTGACGATTTGACACTTTACAAAATAGTAATTCTCTCTATTGGAGGCCAGAGGAAGTTTTAAGACTAAATTTCAAAGTTAAAAAATAAAACTCCTTTCTTGATTAGAAAACCAACTGTCAAAACCGAAAACAAGCATAACATCTCTTAGGACGGAAAATAAAAGATAAATAGGCTCTTTGCAGGACTTAATCGCTTGCTTGGATACCACATAGCAACGCACTGCTGGTGAGTAAGCAAACCCGCGTCCCGCTCATCGTGGCGTTCAACTCAAGCGAAACGAACTTTGACATTTTGGTCGAAAACATCGCAAACGCTTGTTGTTTAAGAACGAAAAACGAGATTTATTGTGACTTTAGTTTCATCGAGCTTGAATTTCGCCTGATTTACCTTTGCTCTGGGAGTAAAGACCAGCGAAAAGCCCAAATATAAGACAAGATATGGTCGATTCCCCAAGAACGAGTGACGGTGAGTTTCTTTGTTAACAGTCGTATTTCAATCTTATAAACGTAATGTCGTTCGATACAGAAAACAGTTTCTAGTGTTAGGAATTACATTTGCTTGAATCCAGAAAATTATGATCTGTATTTCCGATTTTGCGTGTTGAATTCTTTTGAGTTCGTTGAACGCAACTAGTGTTCACACTCTCGCTCGCTTTCATTTTTGTCGCAACTGAGTGGCCAAATTCCCATCTTGGTATTTCGTAATCATAATATTTTCGCCAACCAATTGCGGATTCACAACTGACTACAATATTTTGTTCTGTTTTATAACCTGCCAACAAGAAAAAACGTTGCTGTGCGTTGCATTGTTGTGTTCCACAATGTAAAAATGACACCCGTTACAACAGCTCGTTGTCTTTTCATCGTTTTCCTAAGAAAGACGAACAACTCAGAGCAGAGTGGATCGTAAAAATTCGACGCACATCGTGTAAATATCCAAGCTCAGCGAAAAACTTAAAGCCTGTGGTTGTGTGCCTGCAGCCAGATTCTTTCTGGGTATACGCTTCAACCTCAGAAAATGTAAGGTCAGGAAATACGGACAAGTCGGCATAAACAGCTAGAGGAAAGAAATAGTGGTCTATAGAAATATCACCTCCAATTCAATGTAATTCTTCTAGAATAAAGATAGCTGGCGTAAAACTTCGTTTCGTATTGATAACACAAGATAAAAACCAACAATGTATTATTATGAGTCAGTAATTTCCAAGACTGATAAAGCGAGCGAGAATGTAAACAACACTAGTTGTGCAGTAAATGGCTTGAACCCGGGGGTAACATGTGAGGGTGTAGTCTGATCGTCCGGGTGAGTGTAGACCTGAAAAGGACTGTTGTCGGTGGTAGTGACTGACGTTTCGACAACCCGTGCGGAAGTCATCAGCAGAGTCAAGTGAATGATTGTTGTCAGTAGAATGTTCTTATTCCAGTTCGTGTGAAATGATCGGTTGGTTTTGCCGTGATGTTATTGGCTGTAAGACTCAAATGACGTAAGTCGGTCGTGATTGGTCTGTTTCGATCTGTCAGTAAAGTTAGGTCGTTCTTTTTCGGTCGTTTGTGATGTTTATGTCGTTAATGAGTCGTTTGTATGGATCGGGTAGTTGTTGACATCTGTTTAGGGGAGTCTGTTCTAAGTTAATAAACCAGCTTACCAGAGTCAGTCGTTGAAAATAGTCAGTGCTGTAGGTTAGGCATTGCGCAGAGTCCCAGTCAATGTTATGGTTGGTAAGTCGATGGTGTTCAGCAATGTGATTGCTGACATCACCTTTTCTCGTCGCCCGTCTGTGTTCAGTCAGTCTTGTTGTGAGGTTTCTGCCAGTCTCACCAATGTAGGAGGCTTGGCAGTCGGAACAATTGATCCTATAAATCGTTCCATGTCTGTTCCTCGGTTCGTCTTTGTTTTTAACGTTGGTTAGTAACTGACGTAGTGTGGTGATGGGTTTGTGGGCGACGCGGATATTGAAGGGTAGTAAGATGCGCGAGATATTTTCAGACATGTCTTTTTATGTACGATATGGTTGCTGTAGTCGTAGGGGTTGCCGTGTCGTTTGTTTCGGTAGTGGTAGTGGGTCGGTGAGTGTTTCGTCGGATGAAGTCGTTGCTGTAGTTGTTCTTCGTAAAAACACGATGAAGGTATTTGTTTTCGTCGGATAAGCTGTCTGCCGAGTGGCATGCTAGTTGTGCGCGTCGTGTTAGAGTTCTGATAGTTGTGGCTTTGTGTGGTGTAGGGTTGTAGGATGACTCGTCTAGTAATCTGTCGGTGTGTGTCGGTTTCCTGTAAACTGTCGTCCGTAATGAGTTGTCGTTGTGGCTTACCAGGCAGTCTAGAAAAGGAAGTTTGCCATTTTCTTCGACTTCTCTGGTAAACTGTATGTCAGTGTTTTGTTTGTTAAGGTGGGGGTGGAATGCGTCAATTTCGTCGTGTCGAACGGCGGTGAATGTGTCGTCAACGTAACTTAGCCAAAGCGGTATCGTTTGTCGGCAAGTCGAAAGGGCGCGTTTCTCGATGTTCTGCATCACAATTTCTGCTATAACAACAGAAACTGGAGACCCTTACCGTTGTGCTGAAAGTGAGTAGACGTTAGGCAAACGTTTAGCAAGTCCATGATGTGAATTCCAGAGAATCACATGGTAGCGTCGCTTAGTAGTGGAAGGATAGCTATTACATAGAGCCCCAAAATGAACGCACAAGCACCACATGTAACAATCCCAAGTGTTTTAATTTTATGTGATACAAAATGGAACGTAGCCAGGTAGCGATAAATAAGGTAGTTGCTGAATACTTGGTGTGATTGCGATAGCAAATGTGATATAATTATGTGTGTGTGGTTCAAACTAGAAGGTAACAGAAAACGAAACGAAGCTAATTAATTGACCTACAAAACGATGACACAGCACAGTGACCTATTCTTGAAATCAGCTGAACTAATAATGAAAGAAAAGATAAACTAAATCGAGCATAAACAATATAGGTAACTTGCTTTGGTAGAGCTCCTAGCGTACTTGATAAGCGCGGGTAGCGGAGTAGACAAAACAATTTTACACTGAGTAGCGGAGCGCACGACCTCTTGCCAGCGATCAAAAAATGGTTCTCTCTTTGTCGCAAGCCCGTAATATGAGCGAATGACTGACATAACTTGCGTAACATTTTCACACCAGTTACAGTAATCGACAAATAGCGCTATTTATTGCTTAAATAGCGCTATCTACTGCGAGGATCGTGCATCATACGTATCTAATACCGCAGTTCAAAATATATGAACTTCATATATTTCATTGTATCCAAAAATAAACCGTAACGTAGATAAACATTAACTAAGCATAGACAATAGGCGGTTAAGCAATAATCTAAAGGACAAAGAAAATAAATAGCGTTTCACAACTAACACATAATGTCGTCTGTCGATAGCGGTATTTGGTCAGTAGATTGTCGGATTGCAGTCTCAGTGCATTGTAATGCCAATTGACGGGCGACGAGGAAAGGTAATGTCAGCAATCACATTGCTGAACACCATCGACTTACCAACCACAACATTGACTGGGACTCTGCACAATGCCTAACCTACAGCATTGACTATTTTCAGCGACTGACTCTGGTAAGCTGGTTTACTAACTTAGAACAGACTCCCCTAAACAGATGTCAACAACTACCCGATCCATACAAACGACTCATTCACGACATAAACATCACAAACGACCGATAAAGAACGACATAACTTTACTGACAGATCGAAACAGACCAATCGCGACCGACTTACGTCGCTTGAGTCTTACAGCCAATAACATCACGGCAAAACCAACCGATCATTTCACACGAACTGGAATAAGAACATTCTACTGACAACAATCATTGCGGTTTTCACCTGCCTGGTACATATTTATTTTGCTCACATTTGTCTTGTGGCCCGGCCAAACTCATGCAACATTTGAATGCAACCACTTGCGACAGTGTTGTGCGCGAAGTGTTGCGCACGTTTGGTCACCCTGTGGCAACTTTCAGGCACGCCTTCAATTTTTTCGGCACGACTTCAACTTTCTGGCACACCTTCAATTTTCTTGTAAGACTTTATCATTCTGGCACGCCTTCAATTTTTTTCCGGCACGAATTTGACTTTGCAGCATGACGTCAGCTTTCAGCAATTCTTTTTCACTGGTATTTTTTTGACTTGCGCGAGAGGAATCGCCGAATAGGAGGAACTGTTCGTAGTCTGTTAGATGACGGGTAAAACGCTTCAGGATTTTTATTTAAAAAACGGAGAATACCTGTAATCAGGAGCTTCTGGATTTCAGTTTAAAAGTTTTTTTTTCTCGGTCAATATGACCAGATCATTTCTTTCAAAGTTTTCTTTACATAAGAATCTTTTTACTTAGCATTTAGAACCAACATTTCTGGGTGGATATTTTTCATACTTGTATATACATTATTCTTAGGTCGCGTAAAGCGTTTGGAATTCATCAGGAGAACACAATAAAGAGTTATTACATCAAAAAAGGATTACAATATCATGGGTGAAGCATATCAAATTCATAATTCGACAGACGCTGAAAGATCCTTTAAAACTCAAATATTTGAATAAAGGTCAATAAGCGTTTTTCTGTTCTTCTTAACATTGTGTAAATTTTGTTCTTACAAAATAAAACTGTGAAGCAATAGTTTAATGTGGATGAGATATGATTGCTATATGTCTCTATCTAGTACATAATCAATCTTTTTAGAGAAAAACGACATTTTTTCCTTTCAAGATAAGCTCTCACAATGTTCTTACGTGGTCTCACTTTCAATGTTTTCAGATTCAGCACAAGAAAAGAAGTATGTGGTGGCTGTTCCGCCATTTGAGATTTGCCCTTTTCACCTCTGTCATGGAGCTTGTCACAGCTATTGATCAATGCGGGACAGAAGTAAGCATAGAAGGAATGGCTCTCAAGCGCTCTGTCTTTAAAAGATGGTCAGTGGCGGCTCCTCACCTCTGCCATGTAAAATGTGGACAAGAGATCAGGTGCCAAAGCTATAATTACGATCGAAAATACCAGATATGTGAACTCAATAACCGCACCAAGGAGGCGAGACCAGAGAATTTCCTTTCAGCCCCTGGATGGTTTTACATCCGGCGATTAAACGGCAGAGGTAAGAAATCAAAAGTCTATGTATTTCGGTTTCTTCTCACTTGATAACACTTAGAATATGAAGAAAATAAAATAATTGTCTTTATCATATGACCCGTCCGACCCCGCTCGCGCAATTCCATAGAAAACCATACTAAAAGCTGACGGGTGCATGGCCGGACGGGTTGACGTGCGTCGGTACGGAAAAAAAGCCGCCTTGCTGCCCTCGCGTATCTTTGTTGAAAAAACTTAAAAGAAAGAGAAATGAGAAAAAAGGTCTCGTTTTTCAAGGAACTGCGAATTTCTTGTTCTGACTTGAAAAATAAAGAAATAATTTTAATTGCTGACTATTTTTTGTGCTTGTGTGGCTGTGTGCTCGTCTATCGCGTCCTATTTTAGGTTGAAATATTCAACACTAAGTCGTCATATTATAAAATGCTTATTGACTGAGTTTGGTCGGGGCGGTCATAAGGCACGGACCTCGCTGCACTTGGTCCTTACGTCATGACCTCGAACCAAATATTTTTCCGTGCGGCCCTCTCACTTAGTCAATAAGTATATATATCATTGCAGCTCTCTTAGGCTCTATCCCTGAATTACCGGCGATGTCTTGTCAAGAAATAAAAGCGAGTGAAGGGAAACACACCATAAGCGGCAAGTATTGGCTGGATCCAACAGAGAAAGGGAAGGCACAACTGATTTATTGCGACATGGTTAACGAAGGTAAGTCCCATAAGTTTTGTTTGAATTGTTTTATTTTGCACGGAGTTGTCAGTATCACGAAAGTATTATAAACTATACTGTCGTTATCACAGTGGTTACTTTTTGAGTTACTTTATTTTATGAATAGTTATCCGTACCATGAAAGTATTATGAATTATGCATGTGCTTTCATTAATATCTCCATCGTAATATTTGGTTTGGATCCGTTCCAGTGTGGATGCCTCTCGTAATTAAGTTGCTCTAACTTAGTCACTGCTTCTCTTTCTAAACTCTAGATATGGATGAATGTAAATATAACATCAGCGACTGCGACGTGAATGCAAATTGTACTAACACATATGGTTCTTACAACTGCACATGTAAAGTGGGATACACCGGCGATGGACACTCATGTTCAGGTAACTTTGAAGATGGTCTAGTGGATAAATGCTTCAGCATTTTTTTTTTTGGTGTATCGTCTCATAACCTTATACAGCAGTACCCATGTAAGTTTTCGTACAGTTACCATGATCTACATCCGGCTTGTTTCAAAGCTGTTGTGTTGATAGATCTGGTAAAAAAACTCTGCTGAAAAATATGAACAACATATAGTATACCTGTACTTGTCACCCTGAATTTACAGGAAATGGACGCAACTGTATAGGTACTAGATTCCTTTCTTTTTGAAACCCCTGATATCAGAAAGATAAGTACTATCATCTTTGCAAGACTTGTTTTACTAGCATGCCTTACAGAAAATAGCGATGAGTGTGGGCCTGAAGACAATGTTGACAATGACAGAAATGTATTAAATAAACATTCCGTGATAAAAACTTTTAATGAAACAAATGTATTAGTCATGAAATATATCAACTGGTAGAAGACAGACTAGATGATTACTAATGGGGAAGAACCACGGATGTGAAGTCGAGGGAATCGTAAAAAAATCTGGTGCATGCATCTAGAACTCAATTTTTTTTCTTATACGATGAATATATGTATCGCAGAGGTCAGTGGTTCGAATCCCGTACAGGCCTGATTTTTCTCAGGTCTGATTTTCGCTATTGCATAAATAGCGCTCTCTACTGCGAGGATCGTGCATCTTACGTATTTTTTTCTTATGTTTATGATCTTACAGATATTGACGAGTGTAAAGGAAACAATTCTTGTCACGTGAACGCTAGCTGCGCAAACAACATTGGATCACATTTATGTGAATGTTACCCTGGATATACTGGAAATGGACAAAATTGTACAGGTGAATTGAATCTCTGTGTTATAAAATATTGATCAAAATATTCCAGCAAGACGCGTTGACTACAATGCCGCGCCATTCAGCCAAGTTACCAGGGAATTCGAAAATATATCAGTTAGACTAGTTTTAGTTTATGCAGCCGTCAGGACCTCTAGGGTTATGTTCCTGACTTGTGAATGAAACATTTTAATAACTGATACATTGTTATTTTACTTTGAACTTGGGAGTTAAGTCAGTATACAAAGAGCAGAATCAGTTTATACAAAGTTTGTTTCGCCTTAAAACTTCCTTTTTGTTTAAATGTTTTCTACTTGCAATGTTTTCTTTCGACAAATCTAATTCGATATCGATGAATGCGAAGGTGGCAATAACTTCTGTGACGAAAATGCGTACTGCTCCAATGCTTTGGGTCTTACAATTGCACCTGCAAAGATGGATTTACTAGAGATGGACACATGTTCAGATAAAAAGAAAGCTTACCGTCATCTCGAGGTGCAATACTCAATTCTTTTCGCTCAAAGACAATAGAGATTTAAAAAGAAGACAAAAAAAAAAAAAAAAAAAGAAAAAACCTGGTTTGCTTAACTTAATTCCTAGTCATCCACGATATTTTTTTGTCCAAAGAGTTACGTTGAAGTTATCGATGAGTGCGGTAATGTAAACCATGCTTGTGATATGAAAGCCAACTGCACCAATACTAAGGGCTCTCGTAACTGCACCACCTTATAATCGCACATGCAAGGAAGGATACGGTGGAGATGGATGGTCATGCGAGGGTAATTCAGATTAGCCTCACTAGCCGAAACTATATAATTACTATCGCCTTAGTAGCTGTTACTTCTTGGATTTTTGAATGCTGTTCCATCTATGAGATGATAATGGCAATATACCGATGACAAGTCATGTGGACACTTCTCTAGCTAGCATTAATTTTACGAAACTCACCGAAATCGCCTATTTTGTTCGTATATCACGGCTGATATACTTTTTAGCGATATAATTTTGTTCGTTTATTCCTTTGTTTGTTTGTTTGTTTGTTTTTTTGGTTTTTTGCTTCTATTGAATTGCCACGACATCCCTTTTACTTCCAGATATCGATGAGTGCAGTAACGGAGACCATCTCTGTGACGTCCATGCGAACTGTACCAACACTGACGGTTCCCACAACTGCACCTGCAGGGAAGAATACATCGGAGATGGACAGTCATGCCAAGGTACGAGCGAATAATGAATCAGAAATATGACTTCGATCGCACGCTACATTATAGTAGCCTTAGCCTTAAACAAAGCATCGTTAGCAGGAACTATTAGGGACTTTAAGCAAACCATGACGGCTACGGCAACGAGAACGTGGAAAAACAATAGATCCAATTTGCAGAACAATAGCCCAGCATGTGCGTTTTCAAACTTTGTACATTTCTTAGCCGTCCTTTGCAATACAACAACGTGAAATCACCAAAATTTGCGTCGTCTGTGAAGCTAAACCGCGGCGGAAAATTATTTCAATTTACATTTTGAACTCAACGCTACTTTTATGCGTTATGTTGCGTTTGAGGTCCCTATGAGACGGTAAACACATCCATCCATTTTCGAAATTCTAACTAAAAGTAGAAACTCATTTTTTAATCGACGTCTTCCGTGGCGTTGCCGTCCTGACTGCTTAAAGTCCCTATTATCCTATTAAGTGCTACGTGTTGCATTTTAAGCAGCCTTACCCATGCCTGTTTATGCAAGGGTTCACCGTGATCTACATTTTGCCTGTTTCAGAGCCATTATAGTGGTGGGTTAAAAATAATTGTGATGAAATGTTCGTTTACAATATCTAACTCGTAAAACACAAAAAGGAGAAACCGTTGTTTTATCCTTTGCAATGATTAATAGCATCGCACGATTCACATTCTTTATCCACTTTAAGGCAACAAAAATGAAAAAAGTGCAAAATATATTTATGGTGTCTCAAGTATTGACGAATGTAAAGGAAATCACTCTTGTCACCTGAATGCTACCTACGCGAACGGCAACGGATCATACGTTTGTACTTGTAAGCCCGAATGTACTGGAAATGGAAGCAATTGTACAGGTATTTAATGTATTACATTTGTGAACCATCACATTCGAGAGAAAAGTAATATTATACGTGCCCAAAGTGTATACTTATCATATCATACTTTTCCAGATAGAAAAGGAAACACATGTGGGCCTGTTGGTGTAGCAGACCGCAACACAATTCCAGATGCCAGAATGACAGCAAGCAGTGTGTATGATGATTCTTATGCTTCATACTTCGGCCGACTGAGTGAAACCAGAGGACGGGGAGGGTGGTGTCCTAGGAATAAATTTAATAGAACCGACTACCTTCAAGTAGATATGGGTTCAGTGCTGTCTGTTTGTGCTGTGGCTACTCAAGGAGAAGTGCGATTTCCGGAATGGACCACCAGCTATAAACTGCGCCTATCCATTGACGGTTTAACTTGGAACACTTACGAGGAGACGAATAAGACAAAGGTTTGGAAGTACCAGTAAATAAAGCGTTGATTTGATCAACGACTATCAGTAATGGTTATAGGGCAAGGGGAATCCAATTTGGTCTGTGAATAACGTGAGTGAGTTACAACATTGTATCACTGCAAGCAAGAGTGTGAATTGTTGTTATTCACGAGTACAGTATGCATATGGTTATTTTACGGTGGGACAGAAAGTCTTGTGACCAGTGAACCAGAAATATTGCACAGCTGGAGAAACAAAATAGCCATCTGTTAAATGCATTAAAAAAGAACTACATGTCTAAAAGGTTTGGAGAGCACTACAATTGACATTTTTTAGTAAAAAAATCAAAGAGTTTGTGGCGAATACGGATAGTTTGCAAGCAGATATAAAGCTAAGGAATTCGTGCCATCTTTAACATTTTCTATGAGTATAGGAGGGTGTATGAACGAGCGATCAAAACAAGAAAAGTGACAGAAAATTTTACTCCGTTTAGAAAATTCCGGCCGCAACAAAAAAGCACAACATGATGTTAATGATGTGAGCTGTTGAGACATGGTCAGATGCCCCCTCCATCCCCTCCCTCCCCTCCTTCACCTACAAGTACCTCCTTGTTTAAATGGAATTTAGAATTGGTGGACTACAACAAGGTGCTCAGTTTCTTTTTTTTTTTTTTTTCGGTTTTCTTTATTCTAGGTCTTTCAAGGAAACTCAGATAGAACAAGCATCGTGAGGCATTCACTTAGAACTGACTTCAAAGCCAGATACGTTCGGTTTTATCCTGTCTCACACCATAACCATCCCTGTTTAAGGGTGGAAATATACGTGCTTAAGTAATGCATGAAAGATTTCTATTGGAAAAAAAGTATGTACGCATGGTGTACAGTAGGAAAATAAACATCACCAAAAAACTAAAAAAAACTTTTTAAATCTAATCTCTACACACCTTTCGCTGCAGCATAATAAAACAGTTACACAGGATAAACGTGAAGTGGAAAAGGTATTCCAGAACTGTGTTAAAAGTTGTGTTTAGTCACTGTCGCTTATTAATTCTGCATTATTGTTGCTATCGGTGTGAGTTTTCTCAATTTTCCGATAAGTTGATAGCTTATGCAAACAATATCAGAAGATACAGAGGAATCGAGAGTAAGCGCGAATACCTGCAACTTAAAGGCGGAGTAGTCAGTCCAGCCAATAACAAAACAGATCTGTGGCAGAGCAACGCCATCTTGGAGCATTAATGTATCAACAACAGTGCTCTAAGACATATCAGTAACAAGTCACTATACCACAACATTAGCGACGGGTAGCTATTCAAACGTCGTTGCCTGATGAAAACAAGCAGCACTTAAGAATGGCTGCCTGTAAGGATCGAGAATCGTCCGTCAGCGACCATTTTGGTGAGTTGCTCATACTTTGCTCAACGATACCCTTTGGTAAACTGTTTTCAAAAATCAAGTTTAAAAGTTCCGACGAGTGTTCATTTTTCAGAAATTTGCGAAAATTTGAAAACGCGGTTTAAGTGCGGTTTTCCGCATGGCAAATTGTCCAAAACTCACTGCGTAAAACCCAAGCTCCGTTGAAGGCTTAAAATTAATTCAATTAACACCAAACTTCACACGATTTAAGAAAAAGTCTTCCCATTCATTTTGTTATGTTAATTTTTTCCGTACACAGTTATATTGTGATTTTGTTTTGTCCCTTAAGCAACACCCTCAAAAAGTGCTGTACATGGGGCGAAAAATAGATAAAATTTAACGCGATAAAAGTGTACCTGGTACATAATTTTTTTAAATTTTAAACTAGATATTCGTAATAAAATGTCCTTATTCAATACCTGAGTAAAATTTGAGGCTTTGAATCGGAACGCTTCCTTTTGAAAATACCACAAATGTTTGTGTCCTGAGCGAGCAAAGATATCTGTTGTGTAAACAAATGCTAATCTAATTATCCCCTGCCAGGGTAGAAAAAGGTTTTGAAATCAACTTTAATTTTGCAAATTTTTTGCTGTTATGTCACAAGATATTAGGGAAAAGGGAAATCATACTTTCAGAGTTGCGTGAGAGCAGAGAGTAAAATAAAATCAGTGTCGAAAATGTACATACGGTTGTTACATCGATCACCATTCTGCAAATTACTACCTCAGCTGTAGGAAAACTATGATATCTCTTGCTCATTTTGTTGAATGACTCTTTTAACCATTTTGGTGAATTGCTAATATTTCGCCCAAAGAAACCTTTCAGTAAACCCTTTTCAAAAACCATGTTTTTAAGTTCCAGCGATTCTTAACTTTTCATAAATTTACGAAAATCTGAAAACGCGGTTTTAGGTTACCTGAGTTCAGTCTCCGCATGTCGGACAGTCAAAAATTAACTGCGAAAACCAAGCTCCGCTCAAGACTTAAAATGAAATCAATCAACACCAAACTTCACACGTTGTAAGGAAAGCTATTCTTATTCAATTCTGGTGAGTAAATTTTTTCGGGCACATCGATTTTGGGATTACTTAAGCCCTTAAAAGAACAACCTTACAGACCATGCAAAATGGCGTTGAAAAACGGTGATATTTCGCGCGAAAAAAATGTAGCTGCTACCTGACACTTTGGATTTTTAACAATATATTCGTCAAACATTGCTATTTCCATTCACTGTGCAATTTTTGAGGCTCTGAATCGTATTGCTTTCTTTCGAAAATGTCAGAAGTGTTCGTGACCTGAGCGAGCAAAATGATGGACTGTGTAAACAAATAACTAGGTAATTTAACCATATTGATACGATGAATATATGAAAGTTCATATATTTTGAACTGCGGTATTAGATAAGTATGATGTATGATCTTCACAGTAGAGAGCGCTATTTATGCAATAGCGAAAATCAGACCTGAAAAAGATCAGGCCTGTACGGGACTCGAACCACTGACCTCTGCGATACTAATGTAGCGCTCTACCAATTGAGCTAACAAGCCAACTGGGAGCAGGCCGTTAAGTTGATTCGTAATAAACCCGTTAGGGTTAGGATGGAATAAATTACAGGGTTATAATAAATTACTGGATGGAAGAGCTTAGAAAAATTTTTACTTATCCTAACCCTAACCCCTTAGGGGTTAGGGTTAGGGATAAATTACGGTAAGGTTGGAGTTAGGGTTAAATTACGATTAGGGTTAGGGTTGGGGTTAGGGTTAGGATGGAATAAATTACAGGTTTATAATAAATTACTAGGGGGAACAGTCCAAAATATATGAACTTTCATATATTCATTGTATCTGATTTATCATCACGAGTTTATTACGAATCAACTTAGCAGCCTGCTCCCCGTTGGCTTGTTAGCTCAATTGGTAGAGCGCTGCACTAGTATCGCAGAGGGCAGTGGTTCGAATCCCGTACAGGCGTCATCTTTTTCAGGTCTGATTTTCGCTATTGCATAAATAGCGCTCTCTACTGTGAAGATTGTGCATCATACTTAACCATATTGAGTTGTTAAATATGTAAATTAAATTGGGTCTCCGTTGTAATGACTTCTAGCTTGTAAAATGTAAAGAGACAGGTCAAAAATTTTTCAAGATGTTTGATAAGGTTCTCCAAAACATTTTTGGGCTGAAAAATCTGCAAGTGAAGTACACATTACATTACCACCTTCTCACATTCAAGTAAAGTCAGCATTATGGTGACTTTTGGCAAGTACATTTGCTGACGATCTCTTTCAGTAGAGCCAAGTACGGGGTTTTTTTATGAATGGACTTTGATGGTATATTGAGGCCAAGATCTTCACACATTTGTTGCAACGTGGGTAACCTCAAGATTTTCAAAGAGTCCTTTAGCACCATTTCAGAAAGATCGTACTGATCGTAGATCAGGGGATGGTCAAGTTGTATTGACGTGACAGTCTCCTTTGCCTCGCTAAAATTACTCTCCTCCTGAGCTTCTCGGATATCAGCGTCATCAGCATCTCATTGGCGTACTAACACACTCTGTCTTGAGAAGAAAGAGGTGATCTGAGTAGTTGTGAGGAATTCCGATGACTTGAAAAGTCGTGCACCATCGGTGCCCCGGGCACGCCGCATATCTCGAGCAACTACCTCAGCGTCAAGCTTGTGGCCTGTCGTCTGCCCTATTCGAAATTTAGACAGAAGGTACGACTTTTGTTTTTCGTTGAATCTGTAAGCCTTCTTTATTACTCTGACAGCCCAGCCTTCTTTCAGAGAAATACGAGAATCTACGTTTCCCACAGTATACTGGGTATACTGACGTACTATCCTTTGCCCTTTGTAGTAAATCTGAGATTGAAGTGTAGAAGTGTTATCGTGTGGTTATCAGACCTTGAATGAAGTTTTCGTTTTTTTCAGTCTTTGGTATATTTATGACAGCCCATTTAGGGTCTCATGTGGTGCGTGTTTGCTGGGATCGGACGTCGGTTATGATAAATAGAAATAATTCGCATTGGTACACTGAAATGCTTGTACAGAATACTGTTCTCCCCCTGCATTCTCAGGAATTATTGATCAATATATACATATTATCTCTATATATGTGAAAAACAACCATTGAATTGTTTAAGAGTCATTCAACAAACTGAGCAAGAGATATCATAGTTTTCCTACAGCTGAGGTCATAACTTGCCTAATGGTGATCGACGTAACAACTGTATGTACATTTTTGACACTGATTTTATTTTCTCTTTGCTCTCACGCAACTCTAAATGTATGATTTCCCTTTTGCCTAATATCTTGTGGCATACCAGCCAAAATTTCCAAAATTAAAGTTGATTTCAAAACCTTTTTCTACCTGGAAGGGAATAATTAGATTAGCGTTTGTTTACACAACACATATCTTCTGTTCGCTCAGGACACAAATATTCGTGGTATTTCCAAAAGGAGGCGTTCCGATTCAAAGCACCAAATTTTACTCAGGTATTGAAGACGGACATTTTATTATGAATATCTAGTTAAAAAGTTAAAACATTATGTACCAGGTATACTTTTATCGCATTAAATTTTACCAATTTTTCGCCCCGTGTACAGCATTTTTTGAGGGTGTTGCTTAAGGGCCAAAAAAAAAATTACAACATAGCTGTGTACGGAAAAATCTAACATAACACAAATGAATGGGAAGACTTTTTCTTAACACATGTAAAGTTTGGTGTTAACTGAATTTATTTTAAGCCTTCAACGGAGCTTGGGTTTTGCAGTGAATTTTGGACAATTTGCCATGCGGAAAACCGCACTTAAGCCGCGTTTTCAAATTTTCGCAAATTTCTGAAAAAATAACATTCGTCGTAACGTTTAAAGTTGATTTTTGAAAACAGTTTACCAAAGGGTATCGTTGGGCAAAATATGAGCAATTCACCAAAATGGTCGCTGACGGACGATTCTCGATCCTAACAGGCAGCCATTCTTAAGCATTGGTAGAGTCGCAATTTGCCCTGGATACCATGTCTCCACAAATAATATATGATATTTATAATGAGAAAAAAGGTTGCACTTAACGTTCATTTACTATCTAAGATCAGCTTTTTGAAGCACTTGGTAATAATTAATGAATTAAAACGTATCAGATGACATGCGAAATTCCCATGGAGAAAGGTAGAGGGTGGTGCTATATATGCTAATTAATATGTACTTTGAAAGGTTTTGCACCATTTCGTCTGGAATCACTTGTGATGATTATCTTAGAAATAGAAATATCGCAACAAACGAAAACTGAGAACAACTTTCAAACTAAGTTAAGTTTTAACTTTAGCAGGGATAACTCTTGGGTCGACAATTACAAATAATGTCAAATAAGATAATAAAAAGAAAAACGACCAAAGAAAAAACAAACAAAGGAGAAAAAAAAAAGAAAATACGAACCGCCTCCCGGTTAGCTCAATGGGTAGAGCGCCGGACTGTTGTGCGGGAGGTCGTGAGTTCAACTCCGGCCGGACCAACACGCACGGTCTTTAAATAACTGAGAAGAAAGTGCTGCTTTTGTAATAATATCTGCAAATGGTTAGACTTTCTAGTCTTCTCGGATAGGGACGATAAATGGAGGTCCCGTCTCACAAGGCCCTTGTATGTGATAAAAAAAATTTGTGGGACGTTAAAGAACTCACACACTGTTCGAAAAGAGTAGGGCACGTAGTGCCTGGTGTTGTGGTCTATCTTTGTGTAGTGTCTATCAAATTGATTGGGGGGTACTGCGCCTTTGAATATTGTATAGAATGGGCGCAATATAAATAAGGAATTCATTCATCAACCCCCGGCCTGAAACCTGATGTTTCTTTCAGCAACAACGGCACTGCATAGTAGCATGCAAATTGAATTAGAAATATCTTCAGATCTATCAGTAATTTAATCATTATGATTGGTAGCTAATTCTCAAATCGCCAACACAAAAATTTAGATTTAATTCACTTCAAATCTTCATGAAAATGAACCTTACATGATGCAGGCCAGAGAAATCGGGATAAAACTGTTCATAATTTGGGAATACTCAGAACCTGATGCGATTGTAATTTAGAATAGTAGTCTGTTTTAAAACGATGATCTTTCAAGCTGGGTTGATCTTGAATATCGCTGTTAGAAAATATACCACCAGAGCATACATGTATTAAAACACTAAAGGCAATGTTAGTTTCTTCAAGTTGCTTTTGTGTTGCACATAGGTCAATATAAGTAACATAAGTATTGTTAACAATGCTAGTTTTTTTTGTATATTTTAGATTAAAAACCTATTAAAGAGAATTACTGGACTTTATCAGGAATCATCGTGGAATATAAACTTTAAATATAACTTTAATTTTTTCAGTTTTGCGTCGAAATTGATTGTTACCCATCACAGGTCAAAGTTGAATCCTCATGACGAGCTTTGCTCTGGATAAAAAATCCTCACCGGGAAAGCCTAAAATGATCCATAGGTCTGTCAAGGTAAAGCGGGAGGACTCCACGAGCAAGTGAAGGAGAGGCGTTTAGCTTCAAATGTGAAATTAATTAAAGTTAACAATGAAAATATTTCCTGGCGCGAGGATCCGTGCTGCTTGTGGGTTAACAGTGTTAAATTAGGACTCTCTCGCACAATACTCACAGTTGTATAATGATTCGGTGGCGGGAACGGCCTAGCTAAGCCTAGATGTGTCATGACATTTGAGGATAGCCTGATTATACCGCGAAACGTGACTACCAAGTAACGTGCGTTGTACCCGGCATGTTTTAACCGTGATCTATAGGCTTGGGACACAAAAAGGGCTCTTATCTGTTCTGCTAAGACAATGCCAAAGTTAAATTGTGACAGCTAAATACTCTGATCAGACCTTTGACTCTGAGTCACGGACCAGTCAGCATGGAGGCCGGTGAGCTGCTCGCCAAGGACCTTGTTTTCTTTCAGGATATTAAAGTGGCTGAAGTTGCTTTTATGATTATCTTCAATAAATTAAAGAAATCGAAATCCGCAACAATAACAACATTGACTTTATTTTTTTTTTTTAAATTAAAGAAATAAAGGCTTTTGTAGCCCGCAGTTAGCAAAGCTATTCCAGGCTGGCTACCTAAACAGACACTGTATAGGCTCTCACATACACACACACACACACACACACACACACACACACACACGCACACACACGCACGCACACACACACGCAACAATGAAATAAATAAATAAATGAGCAAATAAAAATAAATAATAAATAATAGTAGTGATAATCATGTTTTAACTAGGTTTTAACTAGGCCAGTCACACAAGGGAGTTTTTAACAGGTCAAAGAGAAAGCTAATCAGTTGAAATACAAATATAAGCTAGAAAGGTCAAGGTAGCGCAAGTCAACATTCATCTCCTCAATCTCAAGAATTTTCAAAAGCAAGTGAGTTAGCTCACGTTTAAAAGGTGCTTTCCTTAGCTTACGAACTTCAGGGGGGGGGTGCCATTCCATATTTTCGCACCAACTCTGGAAAAGGAAAACAACTGATGATTTGTTCTCGCCTGTTTTATATAAAAGCTTTCAGCTACTGAGAAACGAGTAGAGTAGGAATGAACCTGTTCAGAGTGAGTAAAAAGTTCAGAAATATTGGAAGAAACACAGCGACTTTTGATGTCATGTAACAGAGAGGCAACCAATTTGAAGTAAAGCATTTTTATCGGTAGAATTCCCGAACTACTAAAAAGAGGAGCACTGTGAGATGTATAATCGGAAAAGTACATTAGACGAAGAACCCGGTTTTATAAAATGACGATTTTCTTTAGATGAGTATTCGCGGCTTGGCCCCAACCAACGAGACCATAGGAAATATACGGTTCAATGAGCGAGCGGTAAATGTTTATAAGAGTAGTGAGCGGTACCAAGTGTCTTAGCCTTGCAACAATACCGATACCTTTGCTTATTTTCGTGGAAATGTAGTTAATATGGTGCTTCCAGGAGAGATTACCGTCAATTAGAACACCTAGGTATTTAACATATGTCTTACGTTCAAGAGATACCAATTGTTCCGAGTTATTATCAAGTATTTCAAGGGTCTCCTCAGTTTTTTTTTTTTTATGTTTAAGGTGGACGGCCGGGCCCCCGATGAAGGGAGGTGCAGTGCCCGCCGACCTACATGTGTAAGCCCAACCCATGGCAGGCGTGCAATGCCTTAGGGATGGGGTCCACCAGAAACGAGGATCACCAAACGCCAAACTCGCTGGGGAATCGAACCCCACTTCACCTAAAAATTACACACTCACTCCAAGGAAGAACGCACTCACAATAATAATAATAGACCAAAACGATAATAATAGCCCCTAGCCAGCCAAGGGGTGGCACTGGAAAAAACCAAAACGATAATCATAGCCCCTAGCCAGACAAGGGGAGGCACCAGAATAAACCAAAACAATAATCATAGCCCCTAGCCAGCCAAGGGAAGGCACAACAAAAACCAAAACAGCTAAAAAGCAAACCGAAGGGAGTCACCATGCACGGATGCAATGACACCACGGGCACACCACTGCCGATAAAAAAAGCGACGACGCCTGTTAGACTTGCACCGCCTGAAGGAGACTGGTAGGTAGGACTTCAGGCGGGCCTTGATGGATGCAATCACCGCCACGGCGCTAGGACGAGTATCACGAAACCGGAAATCATTTCTACACTGCCAGATACAAAACTTAGAGACATTGAGAAGATAGACAAAAACACGCGGAACAGAAACAAGGTCACTAGAGTTAAAGCCAAAAAGGACATGACGAAGAGTGATGACAGGACACATAGGAGAGAAACAAAATAGCAAAGACTGCACCCAGGCGAGGACACTCTGAGTAAGTGGACAATAAAAGAACAGATGCTCGAGCGACTCGACCCGGGGCCCACAAAAACAAGAGAGGGGAATAGACAAACCAAACGAGGAAAGACGCCGGGCGGTGTACAGGACGCCGTGCGCGATCTTCCAATTCAGATCGATAACACGGCGATCAAGATGAAAGAAAGATAAGGCGCGCCACGTGGCAGGCCAGTCGAGATTGGGATAGATGAACATAAACTTTAGAACACAATGAGGCTGGACCATGCTCTCAGAGAGAAGGTACAGGTAACAAGACTTACCTCACTTCTGAAGCTCCTGCAGTGCATCGACGTCACTTGGAGAGTTCCCCGTGGCGCAATAACAGCAATATATTTGTCACTGATTATTTTTTGACTCGTGCGATGGACTTCTCCGAAAAAAAGGGACTGCTCGTAGTTTATTGAAATGTTAGGTAATGGGAAACTCGCATCGGGATATTTATTTAAAAAATTATGGATTCCTTTTTTGTTTGTATTTTCGTTTGTTTGTTTGTTTGTTTGTTTTTTTTTGCGGTCAATAAGACTAGATTATTTCTTTCAAAGTTCCCATTCCATAAGAATCGTTTTTACTTCGTATATGGAACCGATACATCTGGATGGAGATAATTGAAACTTGCATACACTTGTTATTAGATCGCGTAAAGCGTTTGGAATTATCAGGAGAACACAATCTAAATCTAAATCTAAATATCGTTATGTCGGCAAAATCGTTTAGGACATCATGCCAACTCTAAGATAATAATAAGTGAAGCTATACTAAATATACAACACCATTAAAAACTATTTAAAATTGTTAAAAACTATTTCAAACTACCGATAAAATAAATCTAAGTTAGTTTGCTTTTAAAAATACGGGGGGATTGGCTGGAAACAGTTTCTTTTGGAAGTTTGTTCCATTCAGTTATTGTCCTGGGAAAAAAAGAAAATCTAAAAATAGCTTTATGTCCTTTCGGTACAAAAAGTTTAAAATCATGGCTTCCTCGGGTTCTCCTTTCTTTGTTTGTTATCAAGTAATCCCCCCAATCCCCATCTAGGAGGCCGTGGCACATCTTGTTCATAGTGGAGAGCCTTGCATGTCTTCTAATTGTTTCAAGCGTATATAATATATATATAATCCCTCTGTTGCACCGGATTGTTATTTGCGTTATTGTAGCACGGACTAGTTACTTCTTATTCAGGAGCAAAACGCTGACAGCTGCAAATTTACAGTAAATACTACAAAAATATACACTAGACATTATTGAATCTTTTTGTGTTAATTTTAATTGAGTCATGAGGTCTCCGTGTTTAATAGAGTCATGAGGTCTCCGTTGTCTTTGGTAAGTTTGTTTTTTTTTGGTTAAAGTACTCTTTGACTTTCAACACTCGCGATATGAGAACAGCTTTCTCCAGCCCAGCCATACATCCTGCACAATGCGCTGAGACAACAGTTCCTTCTGTGGTTGTTATGATCCAAAGCTGCACGTAGGGGTCATTCATCATTTGCGAATGCCTTACTTTAGCGACAACAACAAATTTATCTTGGATTATTTGACCAAGAACACCTGTAACAAAACAAGAAACCATTTGATTGTGGGCAAATAGACTTCGGAAATCCTTGAATTGATCCTTAGTGTAGAAGCTGGTCTCGAGCACAAGATATGACAAAATATCACAAGCTTCGACAGGAGGAAGGCATTCCGAAGTATATTTCTGCACCGGAACGAGCAAATGACCCATGCCGATCCCTGAGATCTTTTTGACATACCTCTTAATACTGCCTTCCAGTGAATTGGCATAAGCGGAAAATATAAGCTTGGAATCCTCAATCGCTTTGTCCGAAGACGCATATTTTCCCAATTCACTGACCGCTATCTCAAGAATCACTCCTCATACATGGCGGCGCCTCGTTTTCGAACATTTCTATGACGTCACGCGAACAGACTCTATACTAAAATAATTGAACAACGAAAGTCCTCTTTTACTTTGCTTTTGTGCTACGTGTTTCACCACTTTTGCGGCTCTTCAGGCATAACAAAGTGTCTTTATTGACTTATTACGTCACAGATCTATTTGTAGTTAAAATGATAATGGTTATTGTAATTCGATAATGGTTAATGTAATTTTCCTCACTTGTTTGTTAAATTCGCTGCCGCCAGCTTTTAAGCGCAATTCGTTTCAAATCCTATTCCATTGTTTTACGGCGAAATATTTAACAGAGTTCAATCCATGCTTTGTGGTATTTACTTTTGGTAGCGATAGCATATTATTGCCCCTTAAATCGTACTTATTATTTCTTCTTTTAACAAGTATTTTGATGCATATGGAGGCGGTGCCTTGAAAACGAGCGTTGATGGTTATTAACATGTCCTGGACACGAAGGTTTTCTAACGTGGTTCCTAAACCTACACGCTTTAGCAAATTATGATATGCAGTGAAAGAGGGTTTTCTTTTTTCTTTGCCCATAAAAAAGTGTTTAGTAGAACATTCAACATTCATAGTTTGGTTGTTCTCCAATTCTCCTGTTTTTGAGTCGCCACAAGCTAAAGCTGATTTCTGGCCAGACCGCCCGTGTGGACAGCTATCAAAATCAGAGGAGAACCTTCTATTGGACTTAATTTGCATATCAAAAACTCACTAAATTGGAGGAAAGAATTCTTAAATTGCAGGTGCAAGTCGGGCTAAAAAAAACTTTCAGTGAGAGCGACACTTTACAAAAGAGTTTACCTCGTTGAAGCCGTAGGAAATTTGGTCAAAATGCCACAGAGATATCAATTTGAATCTTAAAAAAAAAAAAAAAAAGATTTTCTTAGGCGCTTCCATTTTCGCATATTTTAACTAAAAATGTCTTTTCTCATTTGATGCTGCTTCTAATCACTGAAATAGGTACAAGAAGAGTCCCTAAGGATAGAGAGTGAAAGATGGAAATAACTGCCTGAGGAGAAAGCTAACCAAATTAACTGTTTCAGAACACACCAATTGATCTCACAGCGTCTCTGTGACGGGCGGTAAAACACCTTTCATAGATCACGGCCAAATGTGATTGGCTAACACGTTTCTAGGAATTGTAACCTTAAATTGGAGGTACATCTCAGTCAACAAACTGCTGTTAAGCTCCTCGGTGTGTTCAATAGCTCCAAAACATCGAAAGTATTTCTTTTCAGCTGATTTTGTGCGGACATGAGGGTTTTTCTCCACTTGTTCCTTATCTCTGTGGTACTTCCCCTCAGACAATTTCAGTTCTGCCCAGATGGTATGTTAGCTTTCATTTTTTGATAAGAAACCTTTATTTTTCTGCTCTTAATTTTTCAGCTAAGTTCTAACAAGGTCATCCAAAATTTATGAATATATTTTTGAAAATTCCATTAAGCATGTCTGGTGCTTGCACAAACTCAAGGAAGAGCCTGAAATTAGCCGCGCACTGAGGGAAACAAAAATTGACATATTAACAAATTGGAAAATAGTCTTTTTTATTCGAAAAATTGCCTTCCTTTTTTGTTATATTCTCCTGTGGAATAACAATCTCTCTTTGGATACACGATTATTCGCTGGTGTCATATTTAGTTAACATCATTTGTTTTTAACTGAAGACAAACTTTTGTAGTATACACCTCGAAAACATATTGCCGACAGGTTTTAAACATATACCAAAACGAATGCCTTTTAATTTTTAGAACTCGGCGTTCGAGGCATATTATTTTCTTCATAGCACCCTTCCTGTGGTATGTATTACACAATTTTTGGAAGCCTAATCAGTGGGTTTTTCAAAGCCAATAAAAACATAGAGGAAGTTGTTGAAATGCAGGCAGAGCAATTATGTTTCCAATAATGCAAAATAAATACTGGCTGTGAATGAGAGAGAACATCAAAACTTCTCACTTGACAGGTGGCTAAGAGATAGATGACATGGATGTCTAACCATGAAGATATTGAAATTAGTTATATTTAACAACTCTTTCTTGGAACATTCTTACAATTCAATTACAATCGAACAAACAAACAAAAATCACAAAGAAAAAAAAATCACAATGTAAAATGAAGAATTTGTTTGTGCTTGGCGCGTGCATATCGGGAAACAGATGCACGCAGCAGGAAATCTTCAAAGCACAAGGGTAGCGTAAGAGTTGGTTGAGGTGAGGCCATGAGATAATTCAAGACGAAAGCTCTTCCCAAAAGAGTGCTAAATTTTATGCTTGGAAGCGGAACCCGAACGAATTTCCCTCATTTACGACTACTGCGTAGCAGTTAGCATGCTTGGACCATTTTTTGCTAGAATTTATGACGAGAATGTGTAGTTTTGAGTTGAAAATTCTGAAAGATTTTAAGCAGAAAAAATTAAATCAACAATGCTCAAATAAGTCTTACTATTTTAAAGAAGTGTAAGAAAGCTCAGTTTGCATGTTACGGCCATAACTCGTACCGTTTTTAATAATGAAATATTTTTAACCTTAAGGCTATTTTGGTTGGGCGAGGAGGACGTGATTTGAAATAGTGTACATAAGCTGGGAGTTCATAATTGAAACCTCTTGCCTCTTTTATCATTGAATATTAATGACAGCTATTGAGTTTTCTGGGCACGAATTTTGTTCGGAGTTTGGGCTGGTCAAAGTTACACTTTGCAATTATCAGTACCATTTTTATCAACTGTGAAGCTGCGTTTTACAGGTGTTTCGCAGAAAGTATTTGAGATGAAAAAAATAAACAAAAACCAATCCTTTGTTTAATGTAAGCTGGGGCAGCAGAGGTCATCATGAAAATTATTTGCATTTCTATAAAAGAACGAAAAAGTTTATTTTCCGGCTTTTGGAGGTCATACAATCCTTTTCAGGAGATCTTTTTGACTCGAAAAAAGTAAAAGATATATATATATATATATTTGATCTTGGTATCTCACTGAATACGTCGTAATTATCAATATAAGTCCCAAGCGCTCGGAAAGCGAGTTTAACAACAGATGTGACCTTTAGAATTCATGACCCAGGTTGCTATTTAACTTTTAATGATTTGAATTTTTTTAGATCAATGCCGTATATTAGCATTTCCATCGACTTTGTTCTTTGTGGGAGAACGTCTTGTTAACCACACCATAACAAACATTAGTGTGACGGACAGGGACACGTGTGAATATAGTTGCTACCTGGACTATAACTGTGTCAGTGTTAACTTTTATTTTGGAGAAAAGGGAGCAGAAGAACACAACTGCGAACTGAATAACTCAACGGCTCAAGAGCATGATAAAGATCTGGTGGAAGCAGCAAACTATGTGTACCATGGAACTAAGGTACATGGACGAGCTGTTAATTACACCTCTCCCTTTTCTAGTGATTCACGAGAGCTGAGGGTTACTTTCATCCATTATTTGTTATTTTTACATAATTTTAGATAAGTGCTTTTATAAATAAGCAGTTACTAGGAACAAAAATCCTTTGAGTGCTTTGTGGACACTCAACTCTATTAATAAAAGCAAGTAATCTGTCATTTTAGAACCATGCTCACCGGCCTTGAGTAAAAAATTGATCGCTCTCCATGCCTCTTACATACAAATTCTCGTAGGCAAAGATAAATGAAAAGGTCATTGTAAGGTATTACTGGAAAAGACATTTTTTATTCAACTGCTTTTTCGAAGCTTAAATATACTATGTTTAAATACAATCGAAATAATTAAATTCATTTCATAGCTCAGGAGAAGATCACAACTATGGAAATAACGATAAAGTCGAGCTATGACTGGGGTTACTAGGTGCTCTTCTTAGGAACCACACTATTTTCTTTAAATCCTGTCTAAAGACGCCCTTACCCGATTTTTTTTTTTGTGCGCTCAAGTTCTCGACGAAACGTCAGAGAAGACTGTCAAGATACTGGACAACTACTTGTGACATCCCATTTTTTTTCTTTTTAAGAACTTTTGCGCTCAATGTCCATGCAAAAACAACGGCACCTGCCAGTCGGGATTTACAAGAAAACGATATCGATGTTCATGTGCGTCTGGATTTACTGGCCACGATTGTGACGTGGGTAAGAATTGAAATGATAGAAATTGATTTTGTATTTGATAGCAGCACAGTGGATTGTTTAAGATTCAAAATCGGTTGTACTTATTTCACGTGTTAACTGTGACCTAATGCGGAGCAAAAAGGAGAGTAGGGGCAAAATTTCAATTTTTTTTTCTTTTTTTATAATTTCTGGGTATCGTGTCTTGTTTAGGATGAACAGGAAGGAACTAAAGCCAGCTCCTTTTCTTGTAAAACTTGTTTTCTTTTTTGAAGACTTTCCAACCTTTTCCAAGTTGCAGCCTCGTGTGCACTCATGTTGTCACCTAAAGTGATCACCTAAACTGACCAAACAGTTTTTGTGTGTGTGTGTGAGAACTGTATTCCTGTTAACAAAACTTTAAACCAAAGAAAAATGGCGCCTAAATCAAAACCAAAACAACAACAACACGAGGTTTCCAGTTACGTCATTATCACGTGGCCACTAACTACATCAATGTATTTATAGTCGCGACACATGTATTATTCTCTAGATATCCCTCAGTGGAGTCTTTTGATATCAATAAGAATTCAAGCCACCTCCATTAGGACCAGTCTATTTCAGGCATTCAGTGGAAAAGTCGTCGTCGTTGGCTCCCCTTCTGTATAGAAGATAGGTGTCCATTTCACATCATTGACTGATGGTGAGTTCTGTAATGGCTGTAAAGGCCAATACGAGCCTTGAATTGTCTATCACATTCTGGACAACACAGGCCTAGTGGTAATTCTGTCCGTGGCTGTTATTGTCTTTCTTTCTTCCTTTCCCTCTTCAGCCCTATGCCTTTTGAACACCTTTCCTCAAACTTTTCCACTCCATCTCTTATTGCTTTCCTCCAAATAGTTCTGTCCATAGCTAGATTTTCCCGTTCTTTAGTGTCAATAGCGCACTGGTTAAGGTGATTTTTCAGCCCGTCCTTGAATCTTTTCTTTTGCCCTCCTACATCCCGTTTACCTTCTGTCAGTTCACTGTAAAACATCTGTTTTGGCAGTCGGTTGTTTTCCATCCTCACTACATGGCCACTCCATCTCAACTGGTGTCTCACAAACGCACTCTCCACACTACACATAGTTGATTGTTTCAAAACACTGAGATTAGTTCTCCTATCTTGCCACTTAATGGTCATCGTTTTCCGTAAACATCGTTGCTGGAACTTTTCTAAGGCTGCTATGTGTCTGCGGTAGATTGTCCATGTTTCAGATCCGTGTAGTAAGTTGGATACAACTATGGCTTTATACACCTTGATTTTTGTGTCTAACCTGATATCTCGGTCTTGAAACACTCTAGACTGGAGTTTTCCGAAAGCTGCAGCGGCTTGCTGTATTCGATGATTGACTTCTGCGTCCACATTTGCATGAGAAGATAAAGTGCTGCCGAGATACGTAAAGTTATCCACGTTTTCCAGGACTGTTTCTCCAATTTTTATAGAAGGTGGAGTTTTAAATGTGTCTTTTGGAGAGGGTTGGAAGAGAACTTGAGTTTTCTTGGCATTTATCTTTAAGCCGAGTTGTGTATATGCATAGTTAAAAGCATCCAGTATAGTTTGTAGATCTTCCTCAGTATGTGCTGCTATGGCATTGTCATCTACATACTGGAATTCAACTATTGCAGATTTAGAGATCTTACTTTTTGCACGTAATCTTTGCAGGTTGAAGAGTTTTCCCTCATAGCGAAATGCAATTTCAATCAACTGTACCGGTAGTCTTGAGTATGCAATGAGGAGCACGACTGATATAAAGATGGAAAACAGTGTTGGCGCCTTTAGAAAACCTTGTTTCACTCCTGTCTTTACTTCAAACGGTGTGGAGGCATCATCGTTTACAAGCATAGTTGCTGTCATCTGATCATGCATTAGTTTTATCATATTGATAAATTTCCGAGGACTTCCAGATCTTGCCAACACATCCCAAAGCAGCTCTCTAGCAACAGTATCAATGCCTTTGTGAGGTCGATGAATACCACGTATAGTGGTTTGTTCTGTTCCATGCATTTTTCTTGAAGTTGTCTCAAAGAGAAAATCATGTCAGTTGTTCCCCAATTTGGTCTGAATCCTGATTGACTTTCTGGAAGGATTTTCTCTGCGATCCCCTGGAGTCTCATATTAAGTACGCTTGATAGGACCTTACCGGCATTGCTAAAGAGTGACATTCCTCTGTAGTTACCACATTCTGACCGATCATCCTTTCGCTTGTAGATTTTAACTATATTAGCATTTTTCAGTTCAGGTGGTATTTTTTCTTTTGCCCAGATTTTGATAATAACCTGATGAAGTTGTTCTTGTAACTTTTCACCACCATATTTATATATATATATATATATATATATATATATATATATATATATATATATATATATATCAGCTGGTATACCATCAGCTGGTATACAATACTCAATTCTTTTCGCACAAAGGCAATAGAGATTTTAAAAAAAATGGGTTGCTCAACTTAATTCCTAGTCATCCGCGACATTTTTTGTCCAAAAAGTTACCTTGACATTCCTAATACTTATAAATATCGATGAGTGCGATAATATAAGCCATGCTTGTGATATGAAAGCCAAATGTACCAACACTAAGGGCTCTTATAATTGCACATGCAAGGAAGGATACGGTGGAGATGGATGGTCATGCCAAGGTAATTCAGATTAGCCTCACAAGGCGAAACTATATAATAACTATCGTCTTAGTAGATGTTACTTCCTGGATTTTAATTTTGAATGCTGTTCCATCTATGAGATAAAAATGGCAATATACCGACGGCAAGTCATGTGAACACCTCTCTAGCTAGCATTTATCTTACGAAACTCACCGAAGTCGCCTATTTTTTTTTTATATCACGGCTGATATACTTTTCAGCGATATACTTTTGTTCGTTTATTCCTTGCTTGTTTGGTTTTTTTGGGCGTTATTGCTTCTATTGAATTGCCCCCGACATCTCTTTTACTTCAAGATATCGATGAGTGCAGTAACGGAGACCATCTCTGTGACGTCAATGCAAACTGTACCAACACTGACGGTTCCCACAACTGCACCTGCAGGGAAGAATACATCGGTGATGGACAATCATGCCAAGGTACGAGCGAATAATGAATCAGAAATATGACTTCGATCGCACGCTACATCATAGTAGCCTTAGCATTAAACAAAGCATCGTTAGCTGGAACTATCATCCTATTAAGTGCTACGTGCTGCATTTTAAGCAGCCTTCCCCTTGCATGTTTATGCAAGGCTTCACCATGATCTACATTTTGCCTGTTTCAGAGCCATTATAGTGGTGGGTTAAAAATAATTGTGATAAAATGTTCGTTTACAATATCTAACTCGTAAAACACAAAAAAAAAGAAGCCGTTGTTTTATCCTTTGCAATGATTAATAGCATCGCACGACTGAGATTCTTTATCCACTTTAAGGCAACAAAAATGAAAAAAGTGCAAAATATATTTATGGTGTCTCAAATATTGACGAATGTAAAGGAAATCACTCTTGTCACCTGAATGCTACCTACGCGAACGGCAACGGATCGTACGTTTGTACTTGTAAGCCCGAATGTACTGGAAATGGACGCAATTGTACAGGTATTTAATGTATTACATTTGTGAACCATCACATTCGAGAGAAAAGTAATACCACACGTGCCCAAAGTGTATACTTATCATATCATATTTTTCCAGATAGAAAAGGAAACACATGTGGGCCTGTTGGTGTGGCAGACAACAACACAATTCCAGATGCCAGAATGACAGCAAGCAGTATGTTTGATGATGATTATGCTTCATACCTCGGCCGACTGAATGAAACCAGAAGACGGGGAGGGTGGTGTCCTAAGACTAAATTTAATAGAACCGACTACCTTCAAGTAGATATGGGTTCAGTGTTGTCTGTTTGTGCTGTGGCTACTCAAGGAGAAGAGGAACTTTTGGAATGGACCACCAGCTATAAACTGCGCCTATCCATTGACGGTTTGACTTGGAACACTTACGAGGAGACGAATAAAACAAAGGTTTGGAAGTACCAACTAGCGAGTCAATAATAACAAAGTCTTCTGCAATTCAAATTAACAGAAAATTTCGTATCTACGCATCAATTTACAGCCCTCTTCAGCAATGTCTGTGGATTTTTTATTGTATAATTTCATATCATTTCCTCATCAAATAATTTTTTTAACCATCTTTGACTAAATCTTGTTTAAAAGCTGATAGTTTCGAAAGAAACTGTTTGGGGCTGCGTCGGTGGGAGTAACGAAATAATTTGGATATATCAACAAAGTTGAAATGGTAAATTGGCCACCGTAATGATTACAAAAGCTGACGTTTCGAGCGTTAACCCTTCGTCGGAGCGAATAGGGGAATTGTGGGTTGTGTGTGCTTTTAAAGGCAGAAAATGGAGCTACGTTATTGGTGGGAGCATGGCAACGAGAAAAACATGAATAAATTAGTGTTCGTTGATCCCTGTGGGATTTAGACTGCCGGTTTGAAAGATGAGCTTTTGTTTAAGATTTTTGTGGCTTTCCGTGCCACCTAAGTGCAAGGAAAGACCGGAGATTGCCATATGTTGCTTAGAATGATTAGGTAAATTAAAATGTCTAGCGACTGGTCTCGATGTGTCCTTGTCATTCCTTTCCACGTCTCGAAGGTATTCTCGGAATCGGTCACGTAGTCTTCTGCCTGTTTCGCCGATGTATATCTTTTTGCAATAAGTGCAAGTTATGCAATAGATTACATTGGCGGAAGTGCACTTGAAGTGATCGGTGATCTTAATGGATCGTTTAGGTCCCCATATTTTATCAGTTTTGTGAATGAGAGGACACGTTTTGCATCGTGCACGAGCGCATTTAAAAGTGCCTGGTTGGTCATTAGTCTGAAAAGAACTTCTGACCAAAACATTGCCTATGTTTTTGTCGCGTTTGAATGAAATGAGCGGAGGCTGCGAAAAGATAGTGCTTGCTTAGCCATTCTCACGTTCGCCAAAACTAGGTTTTGTAGCCACACAAACCTCATCGGTCGTTGCCTTCATTCTAAAGTTATTCCCAAGGGTTTTCGCTCCAATTTTTATGCATCTTCATTCACCAAACAATACCATCACCAAATTCAATGCGCCCAAAATTCTTTTTCACGTAACATCACGAGAATTACCATTAGAGCTATGTGCCAAAAACGTAATCACCTCACCGAACAAATCCTACATTGCCGCTGTGAACTTTCCAAAATCTGTCCAGCAGTTTTACTACAATCTATCCGCGCCAAAATTCAGGAAACTAATTCGAAACTTTTCAATCATTTGAACCAAATTAAGGCCCAAAAACTTGACCAACTTATCGGTCCCCAAATCACTAACCACTCATCACCAGAAAACCTCAAAACTGTAGTTACCATTCCAGAAAACCTCTCACTTTCCGATTCAGAAAAATCCGTTCTCAGTAAGGGCTTAAATTTCGTTCCCATTTCTAAAACAACGGACGAATTCTTAATTAAACAAGACGTAGAAAAATTCCTTCGCCGCGGTCAATTAAAAGCCTTTTTTCACAACAAAGAGGATGATTCTAACACCTCGAACAAAGACACTTTCGAAACACTTCAGACTCGAAAGTCTAAACGGACTCCCCCAGAGGGCCAATTCGTATCATTAGACTTTTTTATCAAAAAATGCCGCCACGATATCAACAAACTCAATTTCAAACGTATTACCAAATTTTCTAATCTCTCTTCTGAAGAGTGGTCGGCTCCAAAAAGTCTTAGAAAACGCAAAGACATAGTTATCAAAGCGGCCGACAAGGGCGGCTCAGTCGTTGTTTAACGCACCGAACTCTACCGAAAAGAAGCTTTGCGGCAACTTTCTGACACCTCTTTTTATCAAAGATCGACAAAGACCTCACTGCCAGCAATCAAACCTCCGTCAAGAATCAACCAACTCATAACTAAACAGGAATTTCCGGCCACAGCAAAAAATCTCATCATAACCACTCCTAGAACTTCTCGTATTTACTTTTTACCTAAAATTCACAAACCTAACAACCCGGGTCGGCCCATTGTCTCGGCTTGCAGTTACCTTACCAAACTTATCTCCAGCTATCTAGACAAAATTATGGCTCCCATTGTCAAAACTTTACCATCATATATTAAAGACAGCCAACACGCTCTTCAAATTTTTCGAGACTTTAATTTCCTTGGCCAGAACAAACTTCTTTTCACCATGGATATTACGTCTCTTTACACTGTCATTCCTAATGGCGTAGGCCTTCTGGGCCTTAAACATTTTTTTGATCAACGTACTGTTAAGGAACCTAAATCTGAAACACTACTACGCTTAGCCGAACTAGTGCTCACACTGAATTGTTTTTCATTCGGAAACAACTTCTTAAGACAAACCAATGGTGTAGCCATGGGCACCAAAATGGGACCTAGCTATGCCAATCTTTTTGTAGGTTTTGTCGAACATCAATTTTTCAGCCAATACAATGGGTCCAAACCTGAACTCTACGGTCGCTACATCGACGACTGTATCGGCGCTACCTCCTCTACCAGAGAGGAGCTCACTAAATTCATAACCGCAGTCAATTCTTTTCACCCGGCTCTGAAATATACTTGGGAAATCTCTGACAATTCTTTATCCTTTTTAGACGTCAAAGTTTCGATTGAAGGTAACGGTTTATGCACTAGTGCGTATTACAAACCTACAGACTCGCATAATTACTTGTTATATTCGTCTTCGCATCCATCTCACGTTAAGAATTCCATTCCTTTTTCTCAGTTTCTAAGACTTCGTCGTTTATGTAGTGATGACTCTGATTTCCACCACAAATCAAAGTCAATGTGCCAGTTCTTCGATAAACGTCGTTACCCTGTTTCCGTCGTTGAAGCGGGTTACCACCTCGCTCAACTTATTGATCGACACTCAGCACTACAAACGTCGCATAAGGAAGATTCCGACGGCATTCCATTCACTATCACGTTTCACCCTCACAACCACTCAGTTAAATCCATCATTCTTAAAAACTTTAAATTACTTCAAAACGATCCAGAGACAAGCACTATCTTTTTGCAGCCTCCGCTCATTTCATTCAAACGCGACAAAAACATAGGCACTTTTTTGGTCAGAAGTTCTTTTCAGACTAATGACCAACCAGGCACTTTTAAATGCGCTCGTGCACGATGCAAAACGTGTCCTTTCATTCACAACACTGATAAAATATGGGGACCTAAACGATCCATTAAGATCACTGATCACTTCACGTCAAATCACTTGAAGTTGAAGGGCTACACAGCTCAACTATCTTTGGCTTATTTAAGAAATATAGAACACATTTTTCCGGGCTCTACAACTTGGTAAATTTTAAGTAAATTTTGGGAATTAGCTATTGTACCATTTTTTAAAAACTCACTTATAGGAATCAGACGATAAAATTATAGCGTAAGTTATGACAGAAATACTTCGCTAAGTTGTTGTTCGTAGATCTTATCGCATGTGCATGGGACTACCGTAGCGCTGGACACATTCGAAATACATGTTTTGTAACTTGGGTAATAAATGTAATATCACTCGTGGAAATTCGATGAAAAAGACCGTTTCATGAAAATAATTGATGCGGTAAATTGGCTACCGTGACGATTACAAAAGCTGATGTTTCGAGCGTTAGCCCTTCGCTCCCACGAAGGGCTAACGCTCGAAAGGTCAGCTTTTGTAATCGTTACGGTGGCCAATTTACCACTTCAACTTTGTTGATATATCCAAATTATTTCGTTACTCCCACCGACGCAGCCCCAAACAATTTCTTTTGAAACTATAAGCCTTTATTCATTTGTATTTTGATTGCTGCGACTACTAACTTTTGTCTTAGCATTTTTCAAGACATTCGCTCCAACGAAGGGCTAACGCTCGAAACGTCAGCTTTTGTAATCGTTACGGTGGCCAATTTACCACTTCAAATTTGTTGATATATCCAAATATTTTGGTTACTCCCACTGAAGCAGCTCCAAACAGTTTCTTTCGGAACTATAAGCCTTTATTCATTTGCGTTTCATGAAAATATGATTACAAACGTTTTTAAAGGAGTTCATTATTCCATTGTCAAATAAGAGCTTGCGTTGCTCGTACCTATATATATACGCGCCTAAGAGAGACTATGATTGCAAAGGAACTCTGCATCTAGTATTTCTCCCTCGAGTCTATCCCAGACCAAGTCTTGAGCGATGAAGTGGGCACATTGTCCATGTATCAACATCGTTGGGTCGTTGGAAAACAGCTGCTGTACTCAATATCAAGTCATACTCGGTGAACACACCAGTGAATGAAAAATAAGCTAAATGCCCTGCTATTTCCTTGTCATTCGACAGCAAAGGTAATATTCGCCTACCCTTTTTTTGTCTTTTGGATTGTAGCCAAAAACATCCACAACAATGAACAGCAATTTTCCATTCTTCAAACTTTTTAAACTCATTTTTTTATTTGTTACGCACTAAGTTTTATCAGATGAAATTAACTGTGACGTCACGTTTTATTGCTAATTGCCTAAAAGTAGTAACAAGTCCAGGAAAATTAATTTTTATCTGAATTTTTATCTGAATTTTTATCTAAACACAAAACCCCTCCTTCGCACCTTTTGGATTTCATGTAAAAAAATTCCCTACAACTTTTAATTTCGATAAGAAATTTCAAACCACTTGCATATTCAGAATATAAATCTACAACTGCGTGACAAATAAGTCACGCAGTGACAACCATGTCTATTCTTTTCTGCAAAATGACTGCTTTCGGAGAAAACAAAAACAACTTTTATCGTATTGCAAGTACTTTGAAGACGTTATTTATATCCTTAAAGATTCTATTTTTACCACTGAATCTCACAAATTGCAAATGATAAGCAAAGTCTGTTTTTCATTTATGTCGCCGACTTCGCCGAACAGCGAAATTTCTATGAATTTAAAACCCTCGTCTGCATAGCAGCACAAAAACTCCAGAAAGACAACTCTACAAACGGTAAGTTTAGCGTCGCCACTCCTCACATTAATTTAAATATTAAACGTTTCTTTCACTTAGCACATACAAAAATAATATTTTGAAGTTACCCTACTTTTCACTAGGCACTTACGTAAATAGATAGAAAAATCCTTATTTTATTTCAAATTTAATAGTGATTCTACTTTTATGTAAGAACATAGGGGAGACACTGTTATAAAAATCTGTGGAGTAAATAAGTTTTTCATTGCTTTTACAAGTACAAACGAGGCCTCCAAAGTTCGACCTTCGAATGACGCTAATTACGGTGTGAATTGAGTTTTATCGATTTTCTCGAAAACAAAAGAATTTTTCAATAAACTACATATGTCTGGGTTTTCTTTTTTACCTATAGGCCTACCTAATACTAGAATATGAGCCAACTCGATTTTTTGACTGTTGCCGGTGATTTGTGAGTTTGTCTGATTTTTAGGGACATCTTCTGTGACGTGCAGAGTTCTCAGTATTCGTTCGTATTTTAAGAATGCAAACGCTTTTTTTAACTTATTTGTACGTCTTCCTTTCTTTAAGTTAATTACTCAGATGTGTTAACTCGTGTCCACGAAATAATTTATAACCTAGTAATGAAACGAAATCATTAGAAAACTGAGTGAAATAGAAGTAGAAACCCGTGTATAGGTCTGATGTGCGTAAATTAAATAGTTGATCCTAGCTGCTTACTTTATTATGGTGGTAATCTCTGCGCGTGCTTTGTGAGAATGAAAAACGTGTTATTTCTTATCATCATTCTTCTCTACAGGGTCTGTGTGATTCCTTCTATCGTTACCGAGTCATTAAATTTCTTCTTTCTTATGGCTGATGGCAAATTTAAGAAAGTAAATACATTTCTTGTTTTCTCAAAGTAACACTCGAAACACTCATACTACTACGAAAAGTTGCGATATTTACAGATAAATTGTAAACCGCTTCACGAGTAAAAAATAATTGTTATATATATCCTCAAGGAACAAACAGGAACAAGATATTTATTATTGATAATGTTTTTTTCTTTTAACTATTGTAACTGCAACTATGGTAACAAGACGTAGACGACAAATGCTGGCAACAGCCTCCTTTTGAGAACTTTTGAATTTCTGAAAAAAAAATTAAAACTGAAGAAATATAATTGAAAAAATCTTACCAAATTATTGAGACGAGGCAGTAGTATAGCGGCGAGAAATCACAGTTTGAGCACATTTTCATTAACGATGGCTTCACCCCATGTATCGTGATAGTACGTACTTACAGAAACCAGAACAGATAGGGACAACTGTTGAGGAATGGCCTCAACACACACTGAGATGATATTGAATCAGTTGTTATCCATAATAGGATGCCTTTTTATTTTAACGAGAGAAAATAATTCATTAGTTTTCTCGGTGTTTAAATTTATAAAAAATGGCCGAATCGTCTTCAGGTTTTTTTTAAAAAAAGCTTATGAACGATTGCAAATAAATGAATTCTGACACAAAGCTTTTTCAAAAAGGTTTTTTTTTTACTTATTTTTGTTTAAGTGACGAACTTTGGCATCTCGATACGTGCCTGCTAACTCAACCAAGGTCTTTTGTTCTCACACGAAATAAGCAACAGCGTCCACTTTACCAAAAAGTTCTGGGCAGCGATGACCCTTGCCTTTTTCGGTTTCCTGCACGTAGGTGAACTCACTTGCAATTGAACTTTTGATCCAAAACACCATCTCACAAACAGAGACATAACTTTTATGCCAAGAAATTCACCCCAGTATATGCAAGTGCGATTAAAAGTGTCCAAAACAGACCCTTTTAGACAAGGACAAACCATTGTCATCGGAAAGACGAAATCCCCTTTGTGCCCCATCTCCGCAATGGTGGCATACCTGAATTTCAGGCTCCTGTCTTCAGACTCAGGGCCCCTTTTCACTTACGTATCTGGTAGTTTCTTAGCCCGGGAGAAGCTAACAAGGGAAACCAGGCTCCTAATCTGCAAGGGGGCTCTAGACTCTAGCGAATTTGCTGGGTACAGCTTCTGGGAGGGTGCAGCTACGACAGCTGCCTCAGCAAACTTACCTCCATGGCTCATTAATTTTAAGGTTCTGGGTCTTTGGTCATCTGACTGGTTTGAGAGGTATATCAAAACTCCACCCTCTGTTCTGGCACAGGTCCCCCAAAAGCTCATTAGCAAATCATAAGCTTGTCAGCCTGTTATACAAAGTGATATACATGCCTTTATTTTGCGAGCTTTGGACCCTCACATGTCACCGGTAGCTCTGACAAATGTACTTTCTCGTCGCACCCATCTCGTAAATATATTAAGACACCATGTAGTTTTCCTCATTCACCCAAGATGAAGGGCATTACATCCCTTTTAAAGGAGATGCGAACTATTATTCCCTGTGGCTCGCCAATGGGGGAATGCTTTGCATTCTGTGGGGATGAAGTGCTCCTCTCATCACACTCTTGCCCCCATAGACTCGAATTTTGGAGGCCAACTCTCTCCTTTGTACCCCCTAGAGCTAGGTTAGTGGAGACCCACTCCCTCCCGTCAGAGAGGAGGCCCGACTCCCTCCTCTCTACCCAAGAATGTTTAAGTGGCCCTGAGAGAGGGCCAGCTCCCTTCTCTTCAGCCACTGTGTACATCCCCTTGGGCTGTAGGTTTTCTTTTGTTGACACTCTAGGGGTTCATGCGGCTAAAATATTAACTGAGCACTTGGTCACCCGCTTCCCCATTTTCAGCCACTCAAAGTTGTTGTTGTCCTCATTCCAAAGGTAAAACAAAGGACGGTTCATTAAACTCCTATAGAGCGCGGAAAGCTTGTAAAATGTTTTATCCATGTGCAAAAGTTGTTGGATTATCTCATTCTACCGACAAAAAGTAGTATGATTATTGTTATTGAACTCGTTATGACGAGGTCCTGGAAACTAGCGTTAAAAACTGTGATAGATTAGAAATGAGATAATTTGCGAACCACTTCCGTGCGTTAATCCAACTTTAAGACACGAAAACGAAGCGGTTTTTTAAAACATTTAACGATAAAAAATTGAGATAAAACATTTCGTGAAAGCATGTTAAACAACGTCGTCAACAAATATTTAATATGCTTTTACGAAATGTTTTATCGCAATTTTTTTATCGTTAGGTAAGACAGTCAGGAATTTAAGAGAGTAATGTAATATTAAAGGACCTTTAAATACTTAATTAAATGTTTTATGGCAGATATGCTTTTACCTAAGTATATCTCAATAACCTGCGGATGACGCAGAAAACATCTTCTTTCACTATACTTCTGTGAATTTGAATTGAATTTTGTTTAATCTGCTTGTCCTATTAATCAAATTGAATTTTCGTTGTAGTTCTGTAGCCCTCGAGTTTCGAGTAAACCGTTTGCATTGCGTATACTTAACGCCAACCATGGAATATAGTCGTTATGCCCTTCGCGTATGGTGGAGCCTCACAAAATTTGATAAACAGACTCAATCACAAAATCATCATTATATGGTCGCAGACTTAATCAAGGCTAGAGGAAGTTTTAAGATTAATATACACAACTAAGGATTGGGATTTTTTTTTAATTAGGTAACTAATCGTTAGAATCGAAAATAAGCGTAACATAATAACCTGTTATGATGGAATATGACAAACAACCAAGCAGACAAAACAAATAACCGGTTGTCACCTGCTTAATACAAATAGTATTGCGGAAGTTACCTGCACTATTATTGGGGTTTTTTGCATAAGTAATAACATGACTTTGAATGCAATTTGGTGAAAATAACAACAAAGACAACAAAATCGCAAAAGCAATAAGAAACCTTTGAAAAGTTTACAAGTGCTTACTAACACCAAATTCCACGAGAAATCATATAATTACATGATAATGATTTTTTAAAAATGAATGCATCAGAGAAAGTCAACAGACAAACTCTCACTTTAAAACTTTTCACTCATTTTACATATTAAAAAAAAAAATGCGCTCGTTTCCAGCCAATCAAAATCGTGTTATTTTTCTATGTAATTTTAGGGGATAGTTTATGCAATCTTAGGCTTGACGTCTCTTGAGGCTTATTACGTTCCCTCGTCAAAGAGAGTCTTTTCTTATGAGTTTTTCATTAGCGATTCTTTTTTATACACATGGTGGAGTTTCGTTGATCAATCACTGGATAGTTGGAGAACTCGAAAAATATATCACAAAAGAGGTGTGACGGGTACTTTAGACCGACTCTGATGTTTCATAATTATAATTTGTCAGCTTTGGCAGCTGCAAAATACAATAATTGTACGACTCAGGATCGTGATGGCAACTTACTTTTTTATTTTCGGAAAAAAAGATGTCTTATCAATGCGTTTGACCGGCGAAGTTTTTAGAGTGAGCGAGGAATTCCTTTTCTAAAGTTCATTACTGTTTTGGCTCGAAACCAGCTGTTTTACTCGTAGCCATAGCTACAGTGTTGTTATAAAAGAGAGCACCCTTAACTCAAAAACGGTGAGGGAACAAAGAACTTTGGATCTTGAGCGGTATGAGTTGATCATATCTAATACACCAACGGGTGATTTGAATAATATTCTCCGTGGAAAATTCATCTCGGAGTCAGCAATTAGGTTTTTAAAGACTTTTCCCATTTTTCTAAAGTTTAATAAGATTTATTTGCGAGCATTTTGAAAAGCCAAAGCGAAGGCCTTCTCTTACAATTACTGGTTAAAAAACCAAGGTATGTTACTTAAAATGTTCTTTCAATTTTTAAGTTTCATTATGGCACCTTCACCTAACTTCAGCCCTTGGGCTGTAGATTTTCTTTTGTTGACACTCTAGGGGTCCATGCAGCCATTATATTAACTGAGCACTTGGTCACCGGCTTCCCCATTTTCAGCCACTCAAAGTTGTTGTTGTCCTCATTCCAAAGGTAAAACAAAGGACGGTTCATTAAACTCCTATAGAGCGCGGAAAGCTTGTAAATTTTTTTATCCATGTGCAAAAGTTGTTGGGTTATCTCATTCTACCGACAAATAGTAGTATGATTGTTGTTATTCAACTCGCTATGACGAGGTCCTGGAAACTAGTGTCAAGAATTTTGATACATTAGAAATGAGATAATTTGCGAACCCCTTCCGTGCGTTAATCCAAATTTAAGACACGAAAAAGAAGCGATTTTTTTAAACATGTAACGATAAAAAATTGGGATCAAATATTTCGTAAAAGCATGGTAAACAACGTCGTCAACAAATATTTAATATGCTATTACGAAATGTGTTATCGCAATTTTTTATCGTTAAGTAGGACAGTCAGGAATTTAAGAGAGTAATGTAATATTAAAGGACCTTTAAATGTTTAATTAAATGTTTTATGGCAGATATGCTTTTACCTAAGTATGTCTCAATAACCTGTGGATGACGCAGAAAACATCTTCTTTCACTATACTTCTGTGAATTTGAATTGAATTTTGCTTAATCTGCTTGTTCTCTTAATCAAATTGAATTTTCGTTGTAGTTCTGTAGCCCTCGAGTTTCGAGTAAACCGTTTGCATTGCGTATACTTAACGCCAACCATGGAATATAGTCGTTATGCCCTTTGCGTATGGTGGAGCCTCACAAAATCTGATAAACAGACTCAATCACAAAATCATCATTATATGGTCGCAGACTTAATCAAGGCTAGAGGAAGTTTTAAGATTAATATACACAACTAAGGATTGGGATTCTTTTTTAATTAGGTAACTAATCGTTAGAATCGAAAATAAGCATAACATAATAACCTGTTATGATGGAATATGACAAACAACCAAGCAGACAAAACAAATAACCGGTTGTCACCTACTTGATACAAATAGTATTGCGGAAGTTACCTGCACTATCATTGGGGTTTTTTGTATAGGTAATAACATGACTTTGAATGCAATTTGGTGAAAATAACAACAAAGACAACAAAATCGCAAAAGAAATAAGAAACCTTTGAAAAGTTTACAAGTGCTTACTAACACCAAATTCCACGAGAAATCATATAATTACATGATAATGATTTTTTAAAAATGAATGTATCAGAGAAAGTCAACAGACAAACTCTCATTTTAAAACTTTTCACTCATTTTACATAAAAAAAAAAAAATGCGCTCGGTTCCAGCCAATCAAGAGCGTGTTATTTTTCTATCTATTTTTAGGGGATAGTTTATGCAATCTTAGGCCTGACGTTTCTTGAGGCTTATTACGTTCCATCGTCAAAGAGAGTCTTTCCTTATGAGTTTTTCATTAGGGATTCTTTTTTATACACATGGTGGAGTTTCGTTGATCAATCACTGGATAGTTGGAGAACTCGAAAAATATATCACAAAAGAGGTTTGACAGGTACTTTAGACCGACTCTGATGTTTCATAATTATAATTTGTCAGCTTTGGCAGTTGCAAAATACAATAATTGCACGACTCAGGATCGTGAGTGCAACTTCCTTTTTTTTTCGGAAAAAAAGATGTTTTATCAATGCGTTTGACGGGCGAAATTTTTAGAGTGAGCGAGGAATTCCTTTTCTAAAGATTATTACTGTTTTGGCTCGAAACCAGCTGTTTTACTCGTAGCCATAGCTACAGTGCTGTTATAAAAGAGAGCACCCTTAACTCAAAAACGGCGAGGGAACAAAGAACTTTGCGTCTTGAGCGGCAACAGCTGATCATATCTAATACACCAACGGGTGATTTGAGTAATATTCTCCGTGGAAAATTCATCTCGGAGTCAGCAATTAGGTTTTTAAAGACTTTTCCCATTTTTCTAAAGTTTAATAAGATCTATTTGCGAGCATTTTGAAAAGCCAAAGCCAAGGCCTTCTCTTACAATTACTGGTTGAAAAACTAAGGTAAAATGTTCTTTCAATTTTTAAGTTTCATTATGGCACCTTCACCTAACTTCTTTGCACCAAGCGGCACACAGGGCTCCACCTTGTGCCAACAGCAAACAAGCATTCCTGTTGTGAATATGTCACATCTTTTATCAGCAGGACTGCTAAGATGACTCATCTTTGGCCAGTTTCTGCGTGCCATTGTCACAAGAAAAAGCGACGGAATCTCTCGGTTTGCTGGTAAAGACAACAACAGCAGCAGAAAAAAAAGGTTATTCTGCGAAATAACCGAGAAGGCTATTTTAGCATGTTGAATTGACGAACGGGCAGCGGGAGCTTTTGGACAGCAATATTGCAACTAATGATTATTTCGAAGCTTTGAAATCTTTTTAGAAAAACAAAGCACCGGGAAATGATGGTTTGACTGTAGAATTATACCTCGGCATTTGGAATCTCATATGGAGCTCCCTTGTCAATGCCTTAAATTTTGTTCATGAACAGGGACAACTATCCAATTCACAGAAACAGGCTATGATTACTTTGATAGAAAAGAAAGACAAAGACAGACTTTATATAAAGAATTGGAGACCAATCTCTTTACATAATGTCGATGTTAAAATTGCATCCAAAGTAATTGCAGGAAGGCTAGAACAAATTCTACCTTCTTTTATCCACCCTAACCAGAATGGCTTTATTAAAGGGAGATCAATTATGGACGGAGTTCGAACAGTTGAAGATGTACTTGAATTTGTCCAATTTACAGGTTGTTCTGGTATCCTTCTGGCTGTGGATTTCGAGAAAACATTCGACTCTATAAATCATACCTTCCTCCTCAAAGTCTTGAAGAAATATAATTTTGGAACATACTTTCTACAGTGGATCAAGACGTTTTATACTTATGTGTCCACCTGTGTTCTAAGCGATGGTTTCGCTACTGATCTGTTCCCAGTCAGATGCAAAGTTAGGCAAGGTGACCCTTTGTCACCTTTACTATTCATCCTTGCTCTTGAAATGCTCACTTGTCGAATTCGTGAAGACAATCAAATCAAATTAAAGGTATATTGGTTAAGGAGGAAGAAATCAAACTAACCCTTTTTGCCCATGACATGACTTGTTTCCTTAGAGATACTAAGTCATATCACCGTTTAGTGTCGACTCTGGAGTCGTTTTCGAGATTCTTCAACCTCCAAGTTAACAAAGATAACACTGAAATTTTTGCAATTGGTAGCCATCGTCTTGATCAAAACAATTATGCTCATAAAGTGCGAACTTCAATTAAAATTCTAGGATTTTTTTTGACTATAACGTCTCATCCAGGATGAAAGCGAACTTTGAAGCAATTTTAAAGTCTATCAAAAATACAATAAATATGTGGAAATGGAAAGGGCTTACAATTCTGGGAAGGATACAGGTTGTTAAATCGTTTATTATCCCTAAAGTCTTTAAAAAAGCGTCGTTGATTACAGTCACAGATGATTTAATCAAAGTGGTCAACAGTCTGATGTACCATTTTATTTGGAAAGGCAATGATAAAATTAAACGCGCCGCTCTTATCAATGATATTGAGGATGGAGGGCTTAAGATGTTGGATATTCAGTCGATGATCCTCGCACAGAGGGTGATGGTGTTGAAAAGATTTACAAATAAGGATAATAACAGCTCTTGGAAAATAACATTAAATTACTTTCTTTCTCAGGTAGGGGGAGAGTTTATTCTTAAGTGTAATTTTGATACAAGACAGCTACCTATCTACCTTCCGACCTTTTATAAGGCGTGCCTGGACGCTTGGTCCAGGTTGAGGCAACCTTCGACTCTTTCGTACGAAGATGTAGTTCATCAGGTTATATGGAACAATAAAAAATATTACAGTCCAAAAGATCTTACTTTTTGAAAAACACTTGTCTTCTAAAAGAATTGTTACGATCGGTGAAAAATAATCTGCTAATTTCTCGACTTGAAAAAGCACCTTGAGAGGGAAGCTGAATGAGTTTGCTCACAAGTTTTGAGTATAGGTTTTTTTTTTTTTCTGAAATTTATATAGTCTCTAGCATAAGAAAAAGAAAACAAGAATATAAAAACAGTTTAGCAAAATTTAAAAAGCCATCACAGATAGTTAAGACAGACAAAATTTTGAAAGTTCCAGCACACTATTTGTAATTTGGAGTCGTGTTACAACTTTGCACTCTTGTTGCATAAAAAGTGCGTTCGTTTTCAGTCAATCAAATGTGCGTTACTTTTCCATGTACAGTTGTTCTGAATAAAACAACCATAAGAGTATTCTTTTACGTTAAGAGCAGTTTTGTGGATAGCTAATGACGCGTAAGGCTTGAGGTTCCTGGAAGGTTAATATATTCCCTTGTCAAAGAAATTATTTTCTTATTAATTTTTCCATTAGCAATCCTTTATTAACAAATTGTGGAGTTCCTTAGTTAAACACTACACTATTGAAGAACTCGAGGGATAACTCATTACACGACGTTTAAAAGCTAATTTAGACCGATCATGATGTTTAGCAATAATAACTTCTCAACTTTGGCAGTTTTAAAGAATAAATTTCTGCTCTATTATGGCTTTGCTACCAGTACCTTTACATGATTATTTATGTGTAATATATAGATCTAGCCAACCCTAAAAACGGAGCTCCCAGTAGGTGAAAATTTGGCGATTAAACCCATTCACACTTACGTGTAACACGTGCCTGTGAGAAGTCACAATTTTGGAGAAACCAAGAAAGCAAACGCAATGCGCAGTAAATTTTTAAAAATCATCTTTTCCAGAAAACAAGCTCCAGCAAAAGAAGACTAATTAAAGAACTTATTTCCGACGAAAAAAGCAATAGGTGCATATTACATTTTAACTAAAAATTAACAAACGGTAAACACGAAAGAAGCGTAATAGTCGCGCGAGGCAATAGCCGAGAGCGACTCTAGCTTCTTGAGTGCTTAGCAAACCTCCCAAGTGCATCCATAACTCAATAGTGTACGCTGTGGTGTTTACCATTTGTTTTATAACATAACATTGAAACATCGTAGCTAAAGAGTTCCCTTTTATTTAACAAATCTTACGTGACCAGAAAATACAAGCGCGCGCGGAAAAATTGCCTTTGCATTTGCTCAAGTCAGCAGCGTACACCCATGGGCAAATGGGGGACGCTGAATTGACCAATCAGAGCGCGCGCTTTACTTTGGTTTTGTTATAAATCAAGATGAAAGATAAAAATCGCTAAATATTTTCGCATGCGGTGCAAATGGGCATAATTCAAATTGGAATATGCGAATTTCTCCGTGAGTGAAGAGATCTCAAGTTCCATGAAATCTATCCATAGGAAGCAAGACTAAAATGGCCAAGAAATATTTCGGGACGACAGATTTATTCAAAACAGTTCTTCATTTGCTGTTATAAGCGATTTTTGGTTTGTAATAATTAATCTGCTCCACGCGCGCTTCGCGCGCGTGGGAGCCCCGCTAATATGAAATCTCTTGAAAACAATGTTGCTCTGCCTACATAAAAACGAATGTATAAAGAATGAATAAATAATTACCAAAAAGACGTTTAAGTGTCAACCACATTAAGATTTGAAAATATTATGATTAGACAAAGAATTCCGAAATAAATTGTAGTCAAGTGGGAAAGGATTTCTTGTCATAGTTTCCGAGCTGCTGTTTGGTCCTAATTCCCTATTTTTTTTTTTTCTTTTTTCGCGGTCAAGAAGACTAGTTTATTTCTTCCAAAGTTATCTCTGTATAAGAATCTATTTCACTTCGCAATTGGAACCAACGTTTCTGGATAGATATTTTTCATGCTTATATATACATTCTTCTGAGGTTATTAATTCCACATAAACCCGTAAGATGATAAATCAAACACAACGAATATATGAAATTCATATTTCTGAACTGCGGTTATAGAAACGTAATTGTGCACGATCCTCGCAGTAAAGAACACTATTTTAGCAATAGTGAAAATCAGAGCTGAAAAATTTCAGGCCTGTACGGCCTGAATTAATTTGATAACCTGCTCCCAGTTGGCTTGTTAGCTCAATTGGTAGAGCGCTACACTAGTATCGCAGAGGTCAGTGGTTCGAATCCCGTACAGGCCGGAATTTTTCAGGTCTGATTTTCATTATTGCTTATAATTGCTCTGTACTGCGAGGATCGTTTCTATAACCACAGTTCAGAAATATGAAATTCATATATTCACATCAAAGTTACTAAAACCGAAAAATAATTTTATCGAATAAAGCTCTGTGAGGGTTCTACTGATCTTCCTCGAAGTTTAATTTGCCATTTCATAGAGCATTGTGCAAATTTTGCCATTACAATCTAATCTACTGAGTATTTTAGAAATCTGAAAGCAAATTCTTAATGCCGGTGGGTGTAGTATGATTTTTATATGTCTTCATCTGATACGCTATTAGTTTTGTTGAGAGAAAAATGGGTTTTTATTTCTCAAAGTAAACTCCTAGGAAGTCTTATACTCAACTTGTATCTTCAGACTCATCACAAGCAAAGAAGTATGTATTGGATATTCCGCCATTTAAGATTCGCCCTTTTCGCTTCTGCCGTGGAGTTTGTCACAGCTAATGACCAATGCAGTACAGAAGTAAACATACAAGGAATGGCTCTTAAGCGCTCTGTCTTCAAAAGATGGTCAGTAGCAGCTCCTCACCTCTGTGATGTCAAATGTGGACAAGAGATCACGTGCCAAAGCTATAACTACAATCGAAAATACCAAATATGTGAACTAAATAACCGCACCAAGGAGGCGAGACCAGAGAATTTTCTTTCAGCCCCAGGATGGTTTTACATTAGGAGACTTAACGGCAGAGGTAAGAAATCAAAAGTCTATCTATCTATGCAATTTATATTTATTTCATTCTTCTCTATCCTCGGCCGACCCAATTCATGTCACCTGATAAAACTAAGAATATGAAGACAATGGAAAACCCATCTTTATTACAGCTCCCTTAGGTTCTATTCCTGAATTACCAGCGCTGTCTTGTCACGAAATAAAGGCGAGTGAAGGTAAACACACTGTAAGCAGCAAGTATTGGCTGGCGAAAGGGAAGGCAGTACTAATTTACTGTGATATGGTTAACGAAGGTAGGTCCGATAAGTTTTTAGTTTGAGTTATCTTATTTTGTAAAGAGTTATCAGTATCAAGAAAACTATGCATATCAATAATGCTATTATTAATATCATTATCAAAATGTTTGGTTTGAATCATGATCAGTTCCAGCATGGCTGCCTCTCGTAAGTTGTTCTAACTTAGTCACCGCTTCTC